>NC_052353.1:1528335-1572489 GCF_009727055.1 Benincasa hispida
AATTGAATTAAAACAACATACCGAGAACCGTAGGCTCGTTCAACTAACTGAGCGTCATTAACATGTTGTAGTTGTGGAGCCATTGTTGGAAATCGCTCCCAAACCCATAGTTGCAAAAATATGAGAGGCCCAGCTATCTCTCAAACCTCATGTCTAGTTACTTTGCATAGTTGCCTATACAACCATGCCAAGCATGCTCCACCCCACGAATACCGTCCCACATCATGGAGGTTAGCTAATAGTGGCAGGAACATCAAGTGAACAAAATGACTTGATTTATCTGAAAACAGACTTCCACCCATCATTTGTAGTATATATGCTCGCGCATATCTTATGATGGTTTCCTCGTCTACATCATCTGTGAGCTCACGAAATTGTGTTCTTAACCATATTAAACTAACCTCGATCCTTTAATCTTGTCGACAGGTGGGGTCGCACCGAGGTACAGTTGACAAACTTCTGACCAATCATCATACATCACTCCGGTGACCGGCTCACCGTCAACAGGTAACTCCAACAACACTTCTATGTCTTGTAGAGTGATAGTGCACTCTCCAACAGACATATGAAATGTATACGTCTCGGGCCTCCATCTCTCGACCAAGGTTGTGATCAGATGCCAGTTCAACTGAATAAATCCTAATCTAGCAACCCATAGAATCCAGATGTGCGCAGTAGCGGTAGTATTCGAGGGTGGAGCGAGATAGTGTACTGGAGAACTGCCTCTCGACGCCTGCAAAATGTTTCTCCAGTAGTACGATCTCGCCATACAACAGATGATCGATGAATGGACTGGTCCTATAAAACATCGGGATCAACAAGTCCTGGGTTTAAAGTCATGATTTGAAAAAAAAAAAAAATATTTCTCAATTAAAAAAATATTTGTTTCTCAATTAGAAAAATAATGCACAACTTAATTAAAAGAATAATGTACAACTTTATAATAAAAAAAAATTGAATATACAATAAAAGAAAAGTGGGTGAAGAAAATCTCGCTAATTTTATGATGAAGATCTTGCTCTAGAAGGGAATCTCACTAGAATTGTGGGCTGAATCTCGCTGGTAAGGTGAGCATCGCTAGGAAGACAATTTGTTAAAGAAATGCTTGATCTCGCTCATGAGCAGGATCTGGCTCGCAATTGTATTCACTTTTTTTTCTCATTGGTCATGTGTATATACTGTCTCTTATACACATCTAGATGTGTATAAGAGACAGTATACATACACACATGACCAATGAGAAAAAAAAGCTAATAATCATTAATGAAAAATTAGCGAGATTTCCTTCTAGAGCGAGATCCTCATCACAAAATTAGCGAGTTTTCCTTCACCCACTTATCTCCTTGTCAAGGGTTGAAGTTTCACCTTATGTATGTCGAAACTTCAACCTTCGACAACCTAAAAATTAGCGAGATTTCCTTATAGAGCGAGATCCCCATCACAAAATTAGCGAGATTTCCTTCACCCACTTATCTTCCTTGTCGAGGGTTACAGTTTCGACTTATGTATGCCTAATATACATATTGTTTCCAAGTTTTTCTTTGTTTGTCGAGTTCTCAACGTTCAACCTCTACATTAATCGAATCCTCAACCCTCGACTTCTAGCCTTGAACTCCCAAAACAACAATATTTCTCTAATAAATTTTGAAAATAACCATATTAATATTAAAAATCTGTTGATTGATTGTTTGTAAGAAACCTATTTTAAAAAAAAATCTTTTACGTCCCCTTTCAATAATCTTTTAATTTCCACAAAAGAAAAAAAAAAACAAGTACTTGAATTAGAGATGGGCACAAACATAACATAAAAATATATAAGTTTAAAACCATTCCGATTTTTAAAGACGCATTTGGTAACGATTTTATTTTTTTAATTTTGTTTTTGAAATTAAGTTACACTATTTTCACCTCCAAATTTTTTCATATGTTATCTATTTTTCATCAATAGTTTAAAAAATCAAGCCAAGTTTTGAGAACTAAAAAAAAAGTAGCCTTCAAAAAATTATTTTTGGAATTTAGAATTTGACTAAGAATTCAACCATTATACTAAAGAAAGATGCAAACCATTGTAAAAAATATGGATGAAATATGCTTGATTTTTTTTTTTTTTTTAAAAAAAAACAACACGACCCCGTTTAGTAACCATTTTATTTTTGAAAATTAGGTATATTTCAACTAAATTTCTTACAATGATTTACATTTTTCTTAATTCCAATGTTTGAATTCTTAACCAAATTCTAAAATCAAAAATAATTTTTTTAAAACTACTTCTTTAGTTCCCAAAATTTGGCTTGTTTTTTAAACAATTGGTGAAAAAGTAAATAACAAAAGAAGAAACTTGGAAGTGAAGATAGTGTCCATAGACTTAATTTTTAAAAATAAAAATAAAAAACAAAATAATTACCAATAGGGTCTATATTTTCAAGTTTGTAATTCCTCAATTTTTATTATAATCATTTTAGTACTTGCAATATTATTTTTCCACCTAATATTCACTTTTCAAGTGTTTGTTTCTAAGACAGCTAGGGATTGCTGTGATTTTTAAAATAATTACTAGAAACCGTGCTTTTAGAAAAAATCAAGTAAAATAATGTTTAGTAAATTTCAACTTAAACTTGAAAAGGTAGGTTAGAGTATTTGGTAAATAAATACCAAAACATTTTATTTTAGATATAATAAATAAAATATCTATAATCAACTTTAAAAAAATTGTAATAAAAATTTAAATAATTGTTTATCATGATAAGTTTTGTTTGTTATAGATCAATTTTTAAATATTAAGGAAAATAACTTTATTTAGAAAAATGAATATGGTACTAAAAAAATGATGCAATAAACTAATGGAAAATGGAAAAAGATTTGATTAGATAAAAAATAGATAAGTATATAAAATAAATCTCATCTTTAAAGTATAAAATTGAAAACTAAATATTAATTAAAAATTTTAAATGATTTTAAAAGAATCTAAAAACTAGAAGCATGGTACTTTTAAAATCAACGTAAAATCAAGGTGTTTCTAAAAGTGATTTTGATAGATTCAATTTAAATCTATTTTACTAAAGGCAAAAAATAATTAAGATTTGCCAAACGTAACCTAATTTGTATGTCTCAAATTGTGCTCATATTAGTACATGTACTCAAAAACAGTCATTAATTCATTAAAAACAAAATAAAAATAAGGACTGAAATGGTTACTTATTTTGAAGTTAAATAAGTAAAGTAGATATTCTAAGAGTTAAAAAAAAATTTGGAGGACGTTTAGGGTAAAGTCTATCTGAGACTATAATAACCACCTTTTGCTATAATAAAATACTATTTCATAGTCCTCAATTTGCTACAGTCGACACTATTTCAAAACCGTTAGTAGTATTGTTTTTACTATTTTACATTTATCATTTTTTTTTTAATTTTTTGTTACAATGTTTACTATTTCCTTCTTAAACTAAAATAATCTACATCTCAAATACAAACTATTATGACCCAACTATAATAGCCTAAAACTACAATAACCAACTCTTTGCTCCAAACACCTCTTACTAATCAAAATGGACAGCTTGAAAGTTTAGTTGAATGATCAAAATAAGTTTTAAACTATCTATTTATAGCTTCGAAACTTAACTAGGGTTTTTGAAAAGGATATGTTTTTGATAGAAGTAACTGCTTTGATTGAGAAAAAAAAAATGATAAAATACAACGACAATCAAAGAACAAGCCTATAAAAACTCTCTAAAGAAAGAATTTCCAACTAAGTAAAGATACTACCTAGAGGATAATATCTTATAGGCGAGAGAATTGTGGGTTGGACTATAACAGCTAGGGGCAGAGTTGCAATTAAACAAGAAGAATATATATACATGTGCACGTGCATGTATATATATACACACACATACATACATATCATCTTGCAATTTTTTTTCTTTGGATGAATACCAAACTTCTATTGAGAAAACAACTAAAGAGAAAAAATAAAAAATAAAAAAAGCAAATTGCAAAAACCACCCTTAATGTTGGTAGCAATCACCCTCAAACTTTCAATTGTAAAAATGAAGTCTCTAAACTTCTACAAGTATTAAAATTGGAACCTCAGACTTACAATTATTGTAGAAATTTAACCCGCGAACGATAAAATTTGAACCCTCAAACTTATACAAACGTTGTAATTTATACAATTATACAACTTTGATGGTCCAATATAACCCAATTTTAATACCTATATAAGTTTGAAGGCTCAACTTTTAAAATGGAAAGTTTAAGGATACAATTACAACTGCCACTATACTTCAAGATAGTGTTTGCAATGTTTAAAAAAAAAAAAAAACTATGAATAGAAATAGAGAGCCAACTACAATCAAGTGAACGGATATTACACCGATATGCGAAATTTCGAAAATGAATTTTTATCAAGTCAGAATAATTGAGATGGAACACGTTATATAACGCTTTTGTTTTTTCATTTTGAAAATTAGAAACAAAGTTGCTATTAGATGAACTTAATATGTTTAATCTCCGCAGATGAACAGTTATCTCAATAGTATTCCCTACCTGTACATGAAGCAAAGTTTTAACTACTTATATCCTTGATCTATCCTAGAACCACATTGGAGGAAGAAGGATGTCATGTTACCTTCTAGTCCTGTGAAGCTGCAACACTTGTATGGCTATTATATTTGCTCATCACTCTCTTGGCTGCAAGGGCAGCAGCTTCACTTGCACGATACTTCCCGGTCGCCATGATTGATACAAATTCACACTTGATCCTGTCTCGTATCATGGCACGAGCATCCCTGAGCAGACTTTCATCAATTGTCTTCCCAGGTGACTTCGGGTGCCCTGCCCCTACAGCAAGCTCTGTTGACAGATGTGTCAACTCTATGGTCGTGTTTTGCTCGGCAGACTGTGTTGCCTTGCTACCACCACCACCAGACTGTCCGACAGCACCGCCTGCTGATTCCTCAATGTTAGAATCCAAGACTGATATAGGAGCTGATGTCATTGCAGGCTGACTATGCCTGACCTGTGGAGCTTTAGGAACTGCACCAGATTTTAATGTTGTTTCTAGGTTCTGAATCATCGGCACTGTCAACAC
Source organism: Benincasa hispida (assembly GCF_009727055.1). Classification (NCBI taxonomy): domain Eukaryota; kingdom Viridiplantae; phylum Streptophyta; class Magnoliopsida; order Cucurbitales; family Cucurbitaceae; genus Benincasa; species Benincasa hispida. Next base: position 1,533,422 of record NC_052353.1, read on the forward strand.
AAACACACATCACGAATAAAGAATAGATGTATTGACTTGAAAGAATCTATGATTGTCATCTTTATCCCAACTTACGCATGAGTCTGCCGATGGGACTGCTTCTAACTTCGTTGGGAAGCTGAAGAATATACTCTGGGATGGTCGAACCGACCAAAAACTGTGCAACCTCATTACTAAAGTTGTTGCAATTGTGACCCAACAAGCTGTAAGTTTCAGCTGTATAACGTGGGCTGATTTCGATCAGATAACTTTCGAACACATCTTTCGGGATGTGTGTAATGCCCAAATCAATGACACCAATTGGTGTTCCAAAGGGTGTATTTCCAGAATGACTGTGATAGATTCCACCACCAAAGTAGTATTCATTGTCATACACTACAATCCCAGTGTGCCTGAAATGCATTAAAGAATCAACCACTCACAAAATCAGTATATGTTATGGTAACCTAACATCTCCAACACATGGGGTACTTTGACTAAAGAATATTAGCAAACCTGGACAATATTGTATCATTATAATAGACAATAGAATGTTTTTGAATGGAGGGTACCTTACATATTTGTCTGAAGAGGGTTCAATGGTTCTTTTTTTAAATAGAGGATTGTGCAACCAAAAAATGGTCAGTATTGAGTAATTGTTTTAGTTAGTCGGCTTATTTTTCTGTTACTGCCACTTGAATTCTTCCTTAGCTATTTATATAGCTTTTCTTCAATAAGATAAACACAGCAAGTTTTATTTACTCTCCCAAGTTATAATATGGTATCAGTAGAAATTTATTTTCTCTGAGAGTTCTTCATTCTCCAGTGTCGTCGTCTTCGCTGAACATCCATGGCTAGTACTGAGATTCCAAACCCTACCACGGCAAATACTACGGATTTGTCTTCTTCAGAAAATCCTCCGATGACTCAAACCATTGTTGAAAAGTATATGAATCCTTATTTAGCATTGATTATTCCATAATGAAATTGTGGTCAAGTTCCATCATACAGAATTTGAGTTATGAAGTAGAGGATTAACATAAATAAGAAGTAACTATCAATGCAGAAGAGAATTAGCATATGGATGACTATTGAAGGGTAAGTTCGATTTCTTTGAGGTGAGAATTAACTTTGAGTTCAACAGAACTCAAAACGTGATGCGGGAGTATTAGAACATCTTACCTCTAGATTGAGGGTATATGACAAGTTGACTTCAAGTCGAGAATTATCAAGAAGAGAGCAATATCATTTAACAATCACAATCAGGAATATCACACAGACTTTTGAACATAAATTGAAAGCAAATTCATGTGCTGTTGAGAGAATATCATACTAGTGTAGGGGTAAGTAGTGCTCATTATTCTAACACCAGTTCAAGTTAGGGATGAAAAGACTAAATAATGATATCACAACAATAGCACAATTTGTACTGCCCAAACCTCTCAATAAAAGAGGCTTATAAATTTTGATTCATAAGATCAACTCATCAAAGTGTACATGTAAACAAAGCTAATGATAATGTAAACAGCATAACATCTTAACAAAGCTCAACACTTACCATATGCCTTCAATGGGTTTCCCTAACAATGGTTTGGAGAACTGCCGAGCCAATCCGCAGCTAAGGTCGTATAAATTCAATACAACCCTGTGAGACTCCTCCTTGTGTTGTGAAGTTGTAAACACAAACAAAATAAACATCACTCATTCTTTACAAGTTGGCAATTTTCAGAGCAATTTAAGAGTGAAATAGTTGTGGACATAAACTGAAAAGAAAGACAGCAATGTTTCAAGTAAAGTTAGAAGTGAAACTTAAACTATATCATACCTCAGCCATCTTGCTCAAGGAAATTTTCAAGGGCCAAGAAGTCTGTTCAAAATAATCCAAGTAAGAATCGGAAATTCAGAATGAAACCCATTTTCGTTTCATTGAGTAAACAATCAAACACTTCATCTGCAACTTTTTAAATCATCTACAAGCAGAGCAACCAAGAATATGAAGAAAGAAAATGGCAAAGCTTATATAAACCAATTAAAACCACAATTAAATGTTGTACTGAAACCCCACTTCCAATAATCAAACACTCCTTCACTAAACCAAAATGGCAAATTTGGCTGTGAACATTAACTATGAAAAGATAGACAAATGCAACGATCAAATCCCAAAACGTAGAGAAACAAAGATAATTTCAACAGATTATGAAGAAGAAAAAATCGTAGTGTGATGAGGAAAATGGAGAAAGGGAGAAGAAAATTGATACCGGTTGAAGAAAGGGATAAAACGAAGATGTGGGGTTGGATGTTTCTTTCCATTGACAATCAGAAACCACGCCGACGGAGGAAGCGGCGAAGAAACCGACATGGATTCAGAGATACGTGTTGTGTTACGAAGCAATTTCAGTCAAATTTGCTACTCCTAAGAAATATAAGATTCAAAGTTTTGAAAATTTTAAATTGGTTAAGAAAGTATAAAAACTTATTAAAAGTTAATGATCATTTTGGTTTTTTATTTTTTATTTTTTATTTTTTTAAAATTTAAACTTATTTCATCCAAATTTTTTACGATGATTTGGATCTTTTTCAAATACAATAGTTGAATTCTTAGCCAAATTTTAAAAATAAAAATAACTCTTTGAAAGTTCTTTTTTTAGTTCTAAATTTGGTTTGTCTTTTAAACCATTGGTAAGAAAAAAAATAGATAACAAAAGAAAAAATTTGGATGTAGTAGTATCTATAGGCTTAATTTTAGAAAATAAAAACAAAAAGCAAAATGGTTACTAAACAAGGTCATAGTTCTTTGTTTTTTCTTTTTGAAAATTAAATATATTTTCTCCATGTTTCTTATTATGATTTGTAACTTTCTTCGTATAAAGGTTGAATTCTTAGCCAAATTTAAAAAACAAACACAAGTTTTTAAAAGTTACTTTTTTTAGTTTTCAAATTTTACCTTGATTTTTTAAATAATTAGTAAAATGTAGATAACAAATGAAGAAATTTGAAGGTAGAAGTAATGTCTATAGCTTAATTTTCAAAAACAAAAAACAAAAAAACACCAAACGGACCTAAATTAAAGGTTTTAAAAAATTGGGATGTTATTTGACCTATCTTATTTGGAACTTAAAATAACTACGTAGCGCAAACAAATCTAGTCATCTCATTTTCTTCATTATTTGATACATCATTAAATAATTTATTCATTTATTATTTATTTATTTCATGGACTCCACATCATTCTTAAATTTGACTATTGTGGCAAATAATGAATGGAGGTTTTTCATACCACAGTAATACTAAGTATTTTCTCATATGAGTCAATTAATAGTTTCATAGAAAATGACACCTCATAAATTTATTAATTTTTTAATAGTATACTAATATCAAGGAACAAATTGAACCGTTGAAAGTTAGGACTAAAGTGAACATTTTTAATGTAGAAGAATAAAATGAATCATCTATGAAAGTATAATGGAACAAAGTAGTATTCAACCTAAATTCTTTTGTTATAGAGATTTATTAGACAATTTAGAAAATTCAGAAACCAAATAAAAACAAGTCTCGAGGTTTATGGACAATACTTGCAACTTAAAATATAATTATAATTTTTTTTTAATCCAGAGATTTTATGGTGTGTTTGTTTTAACTTTTCAAGTGTTCTAGTTTTGAAAATAAGTCATTTTTGAAAAAAAAAAATTAAAGTATTTGGCAACTAATCAAGACAGCTTTTGAAACACTTACAAAGTTAATTTTAAAAAGTTTATATCAAAACAAATTAAATAAAAATGATTTTTTTAAAAAGAAAATATTTTTTTTCTTTAATCAATCAAAATATACCAAATTAATATATGGTTAAATTATAAGTTTAGTCCCTAACTTTGAAGTTTGTGACCCAAATGAATGTTGGAATGCCTTGAATATGTTATATGACGCTTCGAATGACCAAGTACTGGTTTAGAGAAGTATGCCTTGACCAATGAATATATGGTTAAAGTATTCGACATATATTTAATTATTTTCCTTTTCTACTCAAGGTTTAGAGAATGCACTATACAAACTCTCTAACCCTAGTGATGTTATTCATTCTATATTCTATAACATTCTCTCTAATGAAATTATTCTCCCTTTACCCCATGACTTATCGATTTTGTAAATTTGTGTATTGATTCACTCTTTTTTACGTTTTTTTTGTATTCATTACTTATTGATTTCGTAAGAATGAGCATAACTTAATTGATATAATGCTTGTAATATCAACTTTAAAATTAGAGGTTCGATTTTTTTACTGTACATATTGTCAACAAAATTAATCCCACCATAAAGTATATATGCAAATCTTTGATTTCAAATCGATTAGCTACGATGATATTGTGATCAAATTTTGTAGTGGAATTTTTTTGTAAAATAAATAGAGAAAGAATGAGAAAGAAAAAAGAAGGAAAAGAAGAAGAAGAAGAAGAGTATCAATATGTTGTATTAAGAAATCCATTTTTTTCTGCATAGAAAAGCTAGAGGTAAGGGGAAGATGAAGATTAAATGAAAGCGAAATGCAAGAGAAAGATAGAGGTTGAAGAAGAAATAATTAATAAAAAATAATAATAATAAATAATCAGGCATGTGTCCTATGTAATCAAGGAATCATAATTCGAATAATCTATTTTAGAAGGAATGAGTTTATCTAGTAAAATATATTTTAGTTGATAATTCTATATTAATTAATTATATTTTTGTAATTAGTATTATTTAATCAAAATATTATATAACAATGTATTTAAACGGGTCAAAATATAGTTAGCTCAGTGATAATTGACATGTATTATTTTCATTGAAATTGGAGGTTTGATCTCATATTCTTACAATTTTTGTACTAAAAATTGCATTTAAAATTATATTTATATGGCCAACACGAATATGTTAATTGACATCTACTCTCTTATTGGAAAACAATAAAAAATGACATTTTTATTTAAGAAAGACGACTTGAGTCAACATGATATAGTTATTTCTAATAGGTCTTTAAACTTTAAAATTGTTTAAGTACGTATCTTAACTTTCAATGTTGTGTCAAATAGATCTTTATACTTTACAAATTTGTCTAATATAGGTTTTTAGTACAAACGAGGATATGAGGGATTGGAAGCTTCAACCTCAAAGGAAGAAGTACATACCACTTACAACTGAATTATGCTCATTTTGACTTGTCTAATAAATTCTTAAACTTTTAATTGTGTCGAATAAATTCTTAATTATTTTAGGTCTTTGTATTTAATAGTTTATGAACTTATTATATACTTTTAGTAGTTCAAGGACTTATTTCAAGAGCCAAAATGAGTTTAGCTCAAGAATAGTTAGCATGGTTTTATTCTTTAGAGGTTGAAGGTTCTATTTGTCATCCTCACTACTGTTGTACTAAAAAAAAAAAAGACTTATTTCAAGAACCTATGAAACAATTTTGTGACTAATAGTTTCTTGATCTTTAAAATGTTTAATAGGTCTTTCAATTTTAAATTTTATGCCAATAGATCTCTCAACTTAATAAATCTTTAATAGATCTCTTAAGCCCTATTTGATGAGGATTTCATTTTTAGTTTTTTATTTCTGAAATTTATGTGTGTTCCTCTTACTATTTTCTATTATAGTGTTCATTTATCTTAAAAGAAACACTTGAGTTTATAGTCAAATTTTAAAAATAAAAACAAGTCTCTGGAAACTATTTTTTCTTTTTGTTTTTAGAACTTGACTTAAATTATGAAAATATTAAGAATTGAATAACAAGTCATAAAAACTTGTGAGAGAAAGTACTATATATAAACTTAAATATTTATTTAAAAAAAAAAAAAAAAAAAAAAAAAAAAACTAAAAAACATCCTATACCTGCTTATCCTCTCTAACTACATTGTAGCTCAGTTAGGAGAGATTCCATGTCAAAGGATACCATTGTTCTCTCATTAAAGTGTTCTACCGTTTTAGGGTTTTATTATACTTAGTTAAAATTCGGGCTAATGAGTCTATCTAAGTCTATGTCTATTATAACTCTTATAATAAGGTCTTTACTTTAATATTCTAGGTGAATTAAACCCTTTAATTAGCCTAGTGACATTGCATGCTAACAAGACTAAGGTTAATTCAACTTAAGTTCCGGGTCAGTTCCCAGATAGGAGGTGTTCCGTAAACCGTCATCTTAAGTACCTCCAACCTAGATAGAATTTCACCGGTAGAGTTCCCTTATAACCTTAAGTTCTATTTGTCCTACTTAGTCATAATTTAAATCTATTAAAAACCTAAGACTTAATTCTAATCCTATTAGAATCAGTGTAATCTTAAGTTTGAATTAATTTTAAACATGTTAAAATTAATTCCAATTCCCTAAGATTCTATGTTTGCATGCAATTCTTTATTATACGTTGACGATTACTAATCATTAACTTCATAACTATTACAAAATTTAATGATTAATCCTATAATAATGCTTTCTATGGTTTAATTAATTAACAATCAAATTCTAATTAATTAGAAAACCATATCACATGCATTTCTTGACTTTATTTATTCTATGGATGTGTCATGCTCAATGCAAATTGATTTTCAACTTTATTAATATAACACTTATATCAATCAGAATTCATGAAAATCTAACAAGCATCCACAAGACATTAATAAATATAACTCTTTAATGTCATCCACCATGCTTGTGCAATTCCACGTATTTAGCATAACAAAATACATTAAATAACTCATGAAATTAATTATATATCATGCAATAATAACATACATTATAACTCTTACAATATATTAAAATGCATGATCATGCTTAACCTATGGTGGGATTTTTCTAAATGACATCCATAAAGCATTTAAATAGCAAATGAACTCATAATTTTGGCCTCTAGGATAAAATAAAGCAATAAATTAAATTAAATTTGCAAAAATTATATAAAAAAAAAAAAATCATGTCGCTTTAGAATCAGACTAGACAAACCCGAACCGACCCGAATAGCTTCGATCCAGACCTCAAAACTATGGACCAAGCCAACCCAGCACAAAATCAGACCCAACCAGCTTGAACCACCTGAAACGAACCGTGAACCAACCTGGACCACGCAATTCGCAAATCCTCATGAAATTGTGTGACATCTGGAAGCGAATTTAGGCAGATTTGTGACTATTCTTCCATTTTTGGCAAAAAATGATCTCGATCTTCATTGTAAATAGCCTTGATTCTAGACACGGACTTACAAAAGACTACATGATAAAACGCCCAAAAAAGCGCAGAGACCTTTACAAATTGATCAAATCAAAACATGTGAATCTAAGTCAAATTATACCCTAAATATTCATTTGCAAACCACATTCTACAATGCAATTCAACCCACCAAACCAGTGCAAAATTTAAAATTTCTAAATCAATTCAATGAGATGCTCTGATACTAACTGTAGGGATAAAAGCCCTAACGCAGCGGAAGAACCAAGACCCAACTTGAAATTAATTTAGAATCCAAAATACCAATACACTAGCAAAACATACAGAATAAAATAGAGATATAAAAAATTTCGACCTACTGTATAAATTGGTTAAGCATGCTTTATCCTTTTGGGAATTTAATCTTATAGGGAATGAAAATTGTCACTTACTCTTGTTGACGACTCAAATAAAAAGATCAATTCTTCTTGAGATGGAATTCACAAATACCACCACTTGGGAACCTCTCTATTCTCTGAGAAATTGGGGTTATTGGTTTGTGGGAACTAATCACAAATTGGGAAAACAAAATCACAAGAATAGTGTGATTTTTATTGAGAGAATTTTAGAGAGAGTTTTTCACTAATAACTTTCTGTGATCGATAATCTTTATTGATGACAACCAAATATTTACTTTTCTTTTTATTTATGAGTTTTAGGGCGTGAAACCCAACAGGATTTGACTCCCTGTCAATTATTAGATATCTTGAACCCCTGATGGGTGAGTATTTACTGCACTATTTGTTGATTGTCATTTTAATTAGACAAATGTTCCAACATTAAGTGAAGGAATTCATAAGTTGGAAAAAGATATTACATGGAACGTGTATCCATTGTCTCATTTAGATCCCCATATAAATCAATGTTTACTGGAAGTTCAAAAGATAATTAATATGCAAAATATGGCAAATCAAATGCTAGGTGCATTTATAAATGCTAAGAAAGTGACTAAGTCACATATACCAGCTGCAAATACGTCCTTTAAAATTGATATCCCAATACAACAAACTGTCATAACTAATGAGTCAACAATGCACCTGAAGCGTGGTAGATCAGTAGGTTCCAAAGATAAAAATCCTCGAAAATTAAAAGTAGTCAATAACTCGGTTGAAAATATGGATATTCCAGAAGATATCCAAATTTTGACTCCTCACAAGGATATCAAAGAAGATGAAACAACTTTTCGATAATTATGTCACGATAGGAAAGAGATGGAATCAAATTAATATAGTTATTGACAACATTTTTGCTTATAATGCTGCTTATAATATTATTTTTTAAATTGAGGATTATGAGCCAAAATTTGTCAAAGAATGTTTAAATTGTAAAGATTGGCCTAAGTGAAAAGAAGTAGTTGAGGTAGAATTAAACTTGTTGGGATTGGTGTCCTAATTCTCCGAGTCTCATAGTTTGTAATATGTACACATTGTTATGAATAAAATCAGAGTTATTTTATTTGGCATTTACTCATATCCAATAAACAAAACTCCATGGTTATTATATGTAAACTTAAGCATGTATATGAGATATACAAGTGGATCATGCCTTAAGTGATAACCTAAAAAGATCTGTAGTATAAGGGATTAAGGAGGGATACCTGATCTTGGTGATACTACGGATACGGTCCGCTTTATAGAGGTTTACAAGTGTTGTAAACTACTACAGATGTTAGATCCTAACCATTCATGTGGAGACATGTGAGCAGGGGTGTCCTATACAAAGAGTTCGTATAAGATCGAACCATGATATGACTAGTCTCTATTGAGACTTACATCTCACCTAAACGACCATAGGTGACATGACTTCAATCCTGAGTGTTTTGGGAACTTCTGCCTTTGAGAGTAGTCTTTTGATTAGTATGGGTGAGAGTAACCATATTTTCAACTCAACATGCCTAACTTTTTTTAGACTTGTCTGATTTGGGAGCTGAAAACTCATATGTAATTCACTCATTCCCCGAAGTAGGGGTAAGTAGATAGATTGCTCCCTTAAGGACTGATTCCGGGTCTTGAATATTGTGGCCACAGCTTCTCTGTAGAAGAGATGACTCAGTCATATTAGGATCATGACTTATGTTCATTAGAGGGATCAGTGGTACTTAAGAAGTTAGATGTAACTACAAGGGCATAACGGTTATTAGCCCAAGTGTACTTACGAGTGATCTGTGAAGGATTATCGTACTGTTGATTGGTTGATATGGACACATAATATATCTGTAGTAAGGAGAGTTCAGTTGTCGGTCTTTAGTGGAGTGTCGGCAGTTAACGAATGGTGGATCCCGTGACTAAAGAGTTTAGTCAGTTATTCACGTACCGTTGGAGCTTCAAGCTACAGGTCCATAAGGTCCCTTTTGTAGTTCAATGGATTCAAGTTGAAAATCAGTTCTTGGTGTTGATTTGAAAAGTTCAAATTGACAAGAGGAAATTCGATTATATATGATATGATGGGTATGATGTATGAGATACATCAAGTGGAGGATTAATGTAAATGAGATTTACATTAAGTACCATGAAATAAAAAAAATAAAAAAATAAAAAATAAAAAAAAATTATGGTTTTTATGTTTCATGAGATGAAATATTAAAACTATAAGTTATAAATATAGTATGGTAAGTTGGTTATCATGTATATTTATAATAATATTAATTATTGGATAATTATATCTTTTTATTTAATAACCAATTGAGTGGGACTACCATGGTAACCGTAAAATAAAAGGAAAAATGTTTTCCTAAATTTAGTAGATGTTGTGAGAGTTTCTATTCTCAGGAAAGACTCATGAAATTACTGTCAAGTGAATAAGATTCACTAAACGATAGCTGAAGAGAGACAAATGATCGTGGAGTGACACTATACGATAGTTCACTTAGTTGAACGATAGCTAAACAATCTCGGAGCATTTGCTATACGATCACGGAGCTTTTGTTAAACGATTGGGCATTCGTCTATACGATAGACTGTTGTCATCTTCCACTTGCTCAATCATTTACACAATTGTTATTCCTTCGATCTCTTCCTCAAACCAAGTCCACATAGAACCCACACTTTTGGATTCTAATACTAAGAATATCAAGGTAACCATTGTGGTGGTGTCGTACTTAACCCGACTAAGGTCAAGGTTTTTGGAGACTGTTCGTTGTGTTCGCAGTGTTCATGTGGTGGTCGCTGTTGATCATGCTGTGTGGAGCTCACTGTGGTCGAGTGTTCGTGTGTTGCAGTCTTGGAGATTGAACGAGCGTTCGTGATCGAGGGAATTTGAAGATGAGTCTTCAAAGGTATGATATTCTTTCCGTTGATCTTATTTTAAAGCATGATGTAATTTCGTATTGTGCATGACTTGTAAGTTTTCGTTTCTTGATTGTAATTGTGTATGTTCAAATATGAATGGAATTTGGAATGATCATTTCGATGCTCATGAAAATCCTCCTGTCCGATTTCCTTCAATTGGTATCAGAGCCAGGTTGTTCTGATATTCCAAATTTCTCTTCTGTTTTGAACTTCTTTTACAGTCGTAGTGGGTTTTCTGCATTGCGTTTAATTGTTAAATGCGTTTGTGGATGGCATTGATGAATGTCTAGGGTTTAATTGCCTCTGTTTAAAGCTTTCTTTCAATTACAAAGTGTTAATTTGTAAGGGTCCCTGTGTTTGTGGGCATAATTAACAAGCAATCAAGTCTGTAATTCCAAGTGTTTGAGTTTGTTGAATCGTTCGCGATGAAGTTTCAAAGCATGGAGATGCAGTTCTCAGCGAGGAACAAGACCAAGAGTTGGTCGTGTTGTGTAGCTTCAGGTAAATGATCGTTGGGATTTAATTAAACGATCGTGTAGATTTTTCTATGCGATCGTGTAGTATTTATTAAAATAATGCTAAACGATGGGGTAAAGTGTTTGCTCTATCACGTAGCGTTGGTTTCCCGATCGCGTAGCGCTAGAGGTAAACGATCGAGTGGGAGCATTTGATGCTCATCGTCTAATAAAAGACGTATGCACTAAATGATCGTGTAGTTAGCATGCCTCATCGCATAGTTACTGACTACACGATCACGCAATATACGATACTTAGGCGCTCGCTTAGTGCTTCATCGCATCGTTGTTGTTTAGATGATCGTATAAGGCTTGCATTGCTAAGCGCGCTGCACAATCGCGTACCTCATGCTTCATCGCATAGTAAAAGGTACACAATCATTGCTAAACGATTGTTTAGCTCTAGGAGATTTGGTAAACGATTGAGTAAAGCGTTTAATCTTTCGTGTAGATGATCACTTGAGTTTTTGGTACACGACCAGTAGAGACGCAGACTTCGATCGGACGGTTCAAGACCCGATTCGCCTGTTTGAACCGGTGACTCTTTGCTTTTGTAATAGTTAGCTTTTGTTTTGAGGATATGAGGCGAAATATCCTGGTTCATCAATTTTTGCTTCATATACATGAGATGTATGTGGTTTATAAGACATAATGTATGACATATAGATTTGAAACCCACCTTAGGTTGTGCAATTATTCATACATCATGTATTATAAGTGTTATAATATGGCATGATGAAATTACAAGAGAGCATTCACATGCATCATGAAATATAGGAGTTATATTTATGCATGCAGTAAGCATATTCATGCATCATCTTTATATTATAAGCGTTATAATATAAGGGTGAACGGAAGCCTGTTTTCTTGGTTCGTTGTTGTTTTGTATAAGTGTTATATAAAAAGTAGCAATGAATGAACAATGCATGGAGCATGACACTTAAGCTGTTTATAAGCATTATGAATCCCTTATATATGTTTGCTTTTCATTGTGGATAGTTTTGGTTGTTTCTGTTATAAGCGTTATGTGGACTTAGGGTGAACTCATGTTTTAAAAGGGTTTTAAAATTGGATTGAGATAGACCTAAGTTCAAGGTTCAAATGGGATTAGCAACCTGGTTTAATCTTTTTAAATCGGTTTAATAAGATTAAATTAATTGGAATAAAAGATTAAAATTGTATTAAATTTATCTATAATGGACTTTTTGTCTAAGGTGGGTTCTGTTTAGGCTGGGGTACTTAAGCTGACGGAAACGGAACACCCCTACCTGGGAACCTACCTGAAAAGGTGAATTAGATAGATTTTTTGCAAGCATGCGATACTTGGTCAAAGACTCCGTTAAATAGTTTAATAGATGATGATCAAAAGTTGTTAAACTATCCAAGGTAAATGTTACTATTGGGCAAACCTAAAAAGTCACTTAGTTAAAATTATTAACTGAGTTTTTTCTGTTGGGATTGATGTCATAATTCTCCCAGAGTCTCATTGTTTGTGATTTATATACATTGTTATGAATAAAATAAGAGTTATTTTATATGGAATTTACTCATATCCAATAAACAAAGCTCCATAGTTATCGTATGAAAACTTAAGCATGTATATGAGATATACAAGTAGATCATGCCTTAAGTGATAACCTAAATAGGTTTGTAGTATAAGAATTAAGGAGGGATTCCTGATCCTGGTGATACTACGGATACGACCCGTTTTGTAGAGGTTTGCAAATGTTATGAACTACTACAGATGGTAGATCATGACCATTCATGTGGAGACATGTGAACGGGAGGGCCCTATACAAAAAGTTTGTATAAGACCGAACCACGAGATGATTCATCTTTGTATATAACGTCATTGATACTGAAGACTTAAATCTCACCTAAACGACCATAGGTAACATGACCTTAATCCTGAGTGTTTTGGAAACTCTTGTCTTTGAAGGCGACCCTTTGATTAGTATGAGTGAGAATAGCCAGATTGGACCTAACTTGCCTACCTTTTTGGGGACTTGTCTAATTTGGGAGCTGAGAACTCAGTTACACAAGATGGAATTCACTCCTTCCCAAAGCAGGGGTAAGTAGATAAATTGCTCCCTTAAGGGCTGATTCTAGGGCTTGAACATAGTGGCCACAGCTTCTCTTTGGAAGAGAGGACTCAGTCATAGTAGGATTATGACTTATGTTCATTAGAGGGATCGGTGGTACTTAAAGAGTTAGATGTAACTATAGGGGCATAACGGTTATAGGCCCAGCTGTACTTACAAGCGATCTGTGAAGGGTTACCGTACTGTTGATTGGTTGATATGGACACATAATATATCTGTAGTAAGGAGAGTTCAGCTGTCGGTCTTTAGTAGATACCTGGCAATTAAGGGATGGTGGATATCGTGACTAAAGAGTTTAGTAAGTTATTCATGTACCCTTGGAGCTTCGAGCTACAGGTTCATAAGGTCCCCTTGGTAGCTCAATGGAATCAAGTTGAGAACCAGTTATTAGTATTGATTTGAAATGTTCAAATTGACAAGAGGTAATTCAATTATATATGATATGATCGTTGTGATGTATGGGATACACCTAGTGGAGGATTAAGGTATATGAGATTTACATTAAGGACCATGAAATAGAAAAAGAACTATGGTTTATATGTTTCATGAGATGAAATATTAAAATTATAGGTTATAAATATAATATGGTAAGTTGGTTATTATGTATATTTATAATAATATTAATTATTGGATGATTATCTTTTTTTTCTCTAATAATCAATTAAGTGGGAGGTTATTGGTAGTTTCATGGTAATTGTGAGATAAAAGGAAAAAGATTTTCCTAAATTTAGTAGTTGATGATTGAGTTTCTATTCTCGAAAATCACTCACGGTGGCTGTCAAGTGAATGAGATTAAACGATAGTTGAAAAAAGACTAGACGATCGTAGAGTGACTCTATACGATAAATCACTCAGCTGACCGATTAGCTAAACGATCGCAAAGCTTTTGCTAAACGATCGTAGAGCTTTTTCTAAACGATTGGGCATCGTCTATGCAATAGACTTGTTATCTCCCACTTGCTCAATCGTTTACATGATTGTTCTTCCTCTGGTCTCGTCCTCTAACCAAGTCCACACAGAGCCCACACTTTTGGATTCTTCAACTACCGAGAATACCAAGGTAGCCATTGTAGTGGTGTCGTACTCAACTCGACATCGTCGAGGTTTTTGGAGGTCGTTCGATGAGTTCGTGGTATTCGTGTGGTGGTTGCCGATTGTTCGTGATCTTGGAGATTGCTGAGTTCGAGCGTTCCTGTGCTGGAGATATTGGAGTCTTGTTCGAGCGTTCGTGATCAAGGGAGATTGAAGATGAGTCTTCAAAGGTATGTGTATTCTTTCCCTTGATCGTATAGTAAAGCATACTGTAATTTCGTTTTGTGCATAGCCTGTATGTTTCCATTTCTTAATTGTAATTGTTAATATTCATATACGGATGAAATTTGGAACAATCATTTCGCTGCTCATGGAAATTCTAATGTCTGATTTCCTTCATTTTCTAAGTAAACTAAACCCTAGGTTATAAAATACTCAGTGAAAAGGAAAATATGTATTTGATATATCAATTATCCTACTTACGTTTCTCCCTAAATGTTCACACCGTGAGATTCATGCTTGGCCTCGTGGTGCCCTGGGAGCGTCCCTCTTCGGATGGGTTTTGTGTAGTTGGTCAATATCAAGGTGAACTCCATAAATGGATAGGGTCACTTTATTTTTTTCCCAATCGGATTTTTTCCCTTCGGATTGACTGCTTGGGGCGAAACTCTAGGCCTAAAATGGCGGGTCACACTTACGAAAATTGTTAAGGCAAGTTAATGATTTCTTGACCAAATCAATGATGGCTAGTCGTTATAGGAGCAAGAGTTGTTCTGGTATTAATGGCTAGTTGAGAACGTCTCAATTCAAATGAGGGATAAATTGACCACTCTTCGGCGACTTTTGTCCTAAACCCTTGGAGCGTCATTGCGAAACTAGATGTCATACGGGGTTCATGTTAGTTTTGCTAAACCGTATTGGATGTCCGTATTGGATGTTGTATGTTTTTTCAACAGGTATTTGCTTAAAACCTAACGTAGGTCAATGTGCTTTTGTTTTCAGTAACATGTTTGATTTTCCATTTAATGCCTCTAATTTGACCCGTTACATACAGTGGAAAGAGTATTGTAAAATGTATTTCATGGTAAACAACTTTAAGTTTGTCATGGTTGAGGAAGGTCCTCAAGTCCCGACTCTTGATGCACCGCGAAGTGTTTGTAATGCATATGACGTGTGGATGAAAGCTAACTCATTGGCTCGACTTCACATATTGGCTAGCATACCTGATGCTTTGGCCAAAAGGGTCGAGAACATGATCATTGCATGTGAGATCATGGACTCGTTGCAAGATTTGTTTGAATGTCAGTTCTTATTTTTTGAGCACAAAGGAATGGATGACAAAACCAGTAGTGTCAGTTCCTAAGTTAAACTCCCGGAAGAGAAAGCAAGTGTTGCTGACTCTATTGAAGTTCATCGATGAGAAGTGTTTTTTAAAATTAAACTTGGAGTTTATTTAGGTTTTAATACTAATCCCACTACTCTCCAAAAGAGGAGGATGTCTAAAGACAATAAATGTGATTTATTGGTCTTGGAGACGTGTTTCGTAGAGAATGATGATTCTGCCTGGATCCTTGATTCGGGTGTTACCAATCACATCAGTTCCTCTTGGCAAGGATTTAGTTCCTAGCAAGCATTGCCATAGGGAGAGTTGACTCTACGAGTCGGTAATGGTGAGGTTGTTTCAACTGTTGTTATAGGCAGGCTGAAGTTATTTTTAGACAAGAAACGTTATCTGTTACTGGATAATGTTTTCGTAGTGCCTCATATTAAGAGGAACATAATCTCGATTTCTTATCTCATTGAACAAGGTTATACTGTCTCCTTTTCTGAGAGTAAAGTGTTTATTTTCAAGAATGAAATGGAGATTGGTTTTGGTTTAATGGAAAGTAACTTATATGTGAAGGAATTCTTTTACAAGAGTATCTTTGAGTGGAAGCGGATCATTCCAAATACATTGTGACAGAATTTTTACATTTATAATCTAACAGAAAAGATATGCATCATACTATAAAATTACTGGCAGACTTTGAAACAACAAATAACAAGAGAACAAGAGAAAACATACCAGTTGAAGAACCTTTCTTCACCGAATCTCGCTCTCTCCAAGGGACTGCTTCTCTCGCTTTTGTTGGAACGTCCAAGCAATCCTTCACCAAAACCGCCAGTCGTCTACTCATGAACGACCTCCATACGAATAGAAGAATGGGAATGACACCACCACTTAGAACCCTCGATATTCTCAGTGTGAGAATCCAAAGTGTGGGCTCTGTTGGAATTTGGTAGAGGGGAGAAGCTGTCGGGTAAGCTTGGGCCAGTCTTGATGTATTTCTGTGTCCATCACTAAAGACTGACAGCTGGACTCTTCTTACCACAGATATATTTTTGTGTCCATCGAATATAACTAATCAACAGTATGATAACCCTTCACAGATGCTCGTAATTACAGCTCGGCCGAGCTGTCGGGTAAGCTTGGGCCAGTCTTGATATTTTGATGATTCTAAAAAACCCACGAGAATTTCTAACCTAATATATTAAAGTAAGCTTCCTGAGTCATTGTAGAACATGTTTGTATAAGAAAGTATCTTGAGATAAGGCTTGAAACTATGAGTAATCTGAGCTTTAAGTTGAATCTGGATTATAGGGTTCAAAAGGGAGCCCGTGAAGACTAAGGAACTTCTATAGAGGAAGATTCTTACCTTACCAAGGTGAGTGGTAATTTTCTGTAAGTCTTAAAGTATATCTTTTAAGAGTATATGTAAATGCTTATGTTATGAATGAGTAAATTAGCATGAGAATGAGAATATGTGATCGGGATGGTCAGAGGGTCAATAGACCTAGTTCTTGAGCCCCGAGTGGAACCTCACGGGATGGTCAGGGGACTGAGAGGTTTAGTTCTTGAGCCTGTAGGAAGAACCTTGCATGGGATGGTCAGAGGGCCGACGGGCCTAGCTTCTGAGCCCATGAAAGGGGGAACTATGTGCACATAGGTTAATGAACGTTTATAGATGTGAAATGTTAACCATCTACCATGTGTGTAGGTAGAGTGTGAGAACAAACTCATTCAAAGGCTGAGGTTTGGATGGTAACCTCGTAGTTGTGATATGCTTATTATTATGAGTTGAAATAGACTCTAGAAGTTGCTTATCACTCACTGAGCTTTATGAAACTCATTTTTTTCTTTCATGTTTTTCTTCCTAGGTAGCGAAAAGTGAAGAGTTCCAGGGTGCTGCTAAGGTCAAGGTCTGCCACAAGCCACAATCACACTTCCAGGATTTTAAGAGTTGTTGTAAACTTTGTAGTTAAGTCTTGGAGTTGTATAAACGTTACATTGTTATAATAAAATGAGTCTACTCAATCAATTGTTGCTTATCTCCTTGACTTAAAGTTTTCTGAGTGTAGTAAGGTATAGATGACCAGTAGGTATCATAAAATGGTGGTATCTGTAGTCCCTCACGCCTCTCCTCGGGCTCAGGAGGCGGGTTTGGGACAGGGTGTGACATGGAATATAATATAAGATGTAATTTAATATATTATTTTAATACAATGAAATGAATTATTTTACATGATGAAGGGAGTTATGAAAATAACTTCCATCATCTCTTTCATATACAGGTTCACAGATGCAGTTGAGAATGGTATGCGTGAAACATAGGGAAACTCTTTACATTCTTCCTTGTTGTGAAAAACTCTCTCAAAGAAATTTCCTTCTCCCTCACCAAGATTAACATGGCAAGCCCATAACCCTGTCTTGATTCTCACTTTAAGAATAGTTAAAAAGTCATTTTGTGGTGGTGTCCGAGGGTCCTTGAGACTTTGTTGCGTTCATGAGAAGCAAAGAAGTTCATGATTCCGGAAGAGGAAAACGTGAAGACAAATTTTCTTCAAGGGTAAGTTTTCTGATCTTCCCTTCCTCTCTGTTAATTTAGACAGCATGCTTAGACAAAATATTGTTTATCCTCCTTTTGTTTTGTTTTCTCAAATTTTATGTTTTGTTCTAATTAAGAAATCACTGACACAAGGCAATTGCATCAAATTTGATTTCTTCAATTAGATACTTTTCAAAGTTCAACAATCAAATAAATATAAACCACAAAGTTTAAATCAAACTTGTAATTTAACCAATTAGATACTATTTTAATTTCTAAGTTAGACCAAATATGGGTAAAAGCACGGTAAAAAGTCTAAGAAATATAGAAAATAAGTAACCAAAATGTCACTGATATAAATATAATACAAATAATGAACATTTTAATTGGTTTAAATACATAAACGTAATATTTATTAATTTAAATATCATGATTTCTTTTTTTTTTTTTTTAATAAATATTCATCAACATTTTCACAAAATTGAGACCTCAACTATATATATACATAGGTTGGATTGGACTAGGTTGATGAAGTTTTTTGAACCAATCCGGATTGAGTTGGTTAGGTCATCTACTCAAAATAAGTGAATAGAATCTTCAACCCGACGTAACCTTTTTGAATTCGAGTTGGGTTGGGTTTGATCATCGAGTCATCTAGGTCACAAGTCGTAAAGGAAAAAAAGGGAGAGAATTAGAAAGGGAATTGAAATTTCAGTGGATGAGACCCTAAGTTAAAATATAACTATTAATTCAATGAATTTTGGTTTGACTCAGGTTGAACCGACCAAAAAGAATCTTGAACTTGAGAATCGAACTGAATATTAAGTTCCCCACAACCCAACCAAAACAAAGAAAAAAAATGTAACTGAACTCAACTTTAAGTTGAGTAATTCGAGTTGTTTAGATCAACAAGTCTTTTGAACATCGCTAATAATTTCTACATTTTTATCGATATCTACATTTCAAACCAGAGGAGAATATTGATATTGATAAACTAATCTTGTAATTTAGGTTAAATTAATTTTGTTTGTAAAAAATAATATATATATATATATATATATAAAGGGTGTTGTTCCCCAAATCCCCAACCCTAACCTTTCCCAATTTCTCCCGCGCTCTCTCTCTCTCGTCTCTTTCCTACAAACTTCCCTCTCTTTTTGCTCTCTCACACAGTCCTCTGTTCCTTCAGAACGGAAGAAAGAAACAGAACCCACGAAACCCTAAACTCTCACCTCTCTCAGTTTCACTCATTTATGGGAAAGTACTTCAAGAAATCCAAGCTTACTGCCGCCATTGCTCTCATGGAAGTCTCCCCTCACTCCTCTCCCGGACTTCGTACTAGAGCCGCTAAAACCCTTGCCTTACAGCGCCTCAACAAATCTGCCCTTGCTTCTTCTTCTTCTTCTTCTTCTTCTTCTTCTTACTTGCAGCTTCGGAGCCGCCGGCTTGAAAAGCCTCCGATACTCAGGCAGCACCAGAAGGCGAACCCGGATGGCGAGTGTTGCAGAGGTCGCTTAACTCTTGAATGTTCCTCGACGGACTCGGAGAAGAGGAAGCTTGGTGTGGGAGAAACACAGAGTGGAAATGTTTGGGATGTCGAAGATGTTTTTAGCGAGAACTGTCTCGAATTTGGAGGTGAAAATTGGTATGGTTTTCGAGAAATTTTCTTATATTGTTGTTATTTTAATTTAATTTTAGCTCGAAATGTATCAAAATAGTTGTGTTCTGCTACTCTGTTTAAATGTTTGTCTAGCTCGCGGGTTTCGACAATTTTTCTGATTATGTTGTTATTTTAGTTCAATTTAGCTTGAGATGCATCAAAATGGTTGTAGTCTGCTATTGTACTAAATAAAGGTTTGTCTAGTTCATGGGTTTCGTTGATTTTTCCCTTTTTAAATCATATTTTGTATGTATTCGAAATTTTGTTTGCTCGTATCGATTTCTAATGAAATGGATGGGTTCATTTCATTCTGTGACCATGTGCTCTTGTTTGACTATTACTATTGCTCGTACTAGTCTTTTTACCTTTTATGTACCTTCACTTTTCACTTCACATCCTGTCGTTGTTCTATTGTTTCTATCTGTGGTTGTGCATCTTTCATGAAAGGCTAGTTATGCTGATGAGATGTGACTTTAAGAGTGCTTCTTTCTTTAGTATCTGCTGTTTTATGTCTGGTCCAACTGCCCCCTTGGAGCTTTTAAACATTACTAGTTTTATTTGCCAATATATGACACTTTTTCTTAATTTTTCTTGGATACCAAGATAAACAACTACATTAGTGTCCTGATTTTCTGGTTGCTACCTCAATTTTTGGCATGAAATCCAGAGACAAAATGAAGTTTTACCTGCATTAATTCAGTGCAACTTTTCTTTTTTGGAAATTAATTCGAAGAATTCAATAAAGTTGGTAGTTGCCTACGGGAATACTGATAGCAATAGTTATTGCCTTTTTTGCAATTTGCAGCATGTCGTTTGTGCATATTTTGGCTTTTGAAAACGTGTAGATGACAAGAATTTATAAATTAGAAATATATTTTATGCCATATTTTGTACTACCAGCCAAATTATAGTTTGTCCCATTAGACACTAATGGTATATTCCTTCCAATCGATTCGATGCTGTGCAGTGTGTTTGTCAATTTAGTTTTGCCGTGGTTTAAGTAGACACTAATTAGGAAAAAGAACAGCGATTGATTCAATTAATGTAAAGCAGAAAATGATTTAAAGAACAAGTTGGTACCTTAAGTGTTTTATACCTCTTCTTATGTTTACAAATTTTCACTAGAGTAATTAATTCGAGCACTGTTGTGTAGGGGAACTGCAGGAAAAATGCATAGCAGTGTGGCTAGGGATTCAAGCTCCAATGAAACATCTCACTCAACAAGGATGGAGACAATTTCAAGTTCAACCAAATCAAGAGTAGAGATGGAGTTGCTTAAAAGTTTCCCATCCGCAAATGATATAGAGGAGTTCTTTGCACACGAAGAGCTATGGCATCAACGAACATTTATTCAGAAGTAGGCGATTTAATTTAACTTTGTGATATGTACTTAGATTTAGAAAATCATTGTCAAGACCTTTCCATCACGTCAATCGCCTTAGATTTGTGTGGGTTTTTGCAGGTATAACTTCGACTTTGCAAGTGATATGCCTCTCCAAGGGCGATACGAATGGGTGCAAGTGGTTCCTTAAGTAGCTACGATCTCGAATACCTCTACATAGCTCATTTTGGGAGAACACAGGATGGGTTGAAGACAGGCATTGAAGTTTCTGTAGTTACACAAAGTTAGAGCATCTCATACTAACCAGCTTTTATTTAATACGTCTTTAGTTAGACATTTGGGGAAATAGGAAGTACATATGTGCTAACGCACAGCATCTATCTTTGTAATATGTAATGTTTATCTCAACCGTTTCTACTGTCCATATCTGGTTAGTTTATCTTGGAAATTAGTAAAATAAATGAAGTTACTTTACCACCCATCTTCATAATCTAACTGAAACCTAAAACATGATTTCACTAGGTTTCATAATTGTTTGATTATGTCTAAGGACTCTTGCACTTTATCTTATTTGATTTCGTTTGAAGTTTGTCAGGAGCCTTACAGAGAAGAAATGGTAGATATGACATCAATGGGCCAGAAATCTGTTTTTTAAAAAATTAAAAATACTCTCGAGCAAATTGTAAAAATTATCCTTATGATAATTGTTACAATCACATCTTTAAATTTTTAACGGTAAGAATTAAGCCCTCAGATTCATACTAGTGTTAAAATTGGACCACCAAAGTTAAAATAGTTGTGGAATTTGGCCCCTCAAAATGATAAAAAATTATTATTTGAGTCTTCAAATTCTATAACTATTATATATTGGGTTAATTTTAATATTTGTATAAATTTGAAGGTTCAATTTGACAATTAAAAGTTTAATAGTATAATTACAACTATCAATCAACCGAAGTGTTTTTTGTAATTTGTCCAAGATAATATCACCGATTTTAAAAGAATTTTTTTTTTTAAACAAACATCAAAGTTGAATACCTTGGCTAATTTAGCTATTATCCTTTCAATTCATCCCCACAGAAGAAATGAGATGAACGGATGAGCAAAGTTCCGTGGTGATCAAACTTGTCGGCATGCACTTACTTCGATGCAATGCTTGGCAATTTCACGTGGTTGATTGCACGGCTCTGCATTTTACGGTTAGTACAACTCTGTTCAATGCACAAAGAATTGTCATTTTCGTTGCATATTAAATGCTACAAGTCCCCGGATAGAAAACTTTGAAAGATTCTCAGGACTCAGATTTAAGACGTTTAATTCATGCAATCACATACTCATATTCTTGGAAACCATCTATCCTACTATGTGATAGCAGTTCACTACAATAATTTTTCAGTTGACGAGACTGACTACCTTCAACTTCTACAGAGTCAGACTATGCTCACAATATTCCTTTAGGAAAAGCTCCTCTTTATCTAGAGTGATTGATGATGTTTTCTGATTTGATGATCTTATACTTGAACTAGGTTGTACAACTGCAACTGCATCCTTATCAAACCAGGAGCATGGCCACAAGTCTGAGGTAAAAAAATTGATTCCAGTACTGTTGAACTTGTTAAGACAGATAGCAAAATGCATGATTTGGTGATTCTATGGAGATGGTGGACATACAGAAGTTAAATGTGATGAAGTATTTGTCTCTGACATTTCAACTTCATATGGAGTGCAGTTGGAAGATTCCTCATTCCCTAAAGCCATCCTCCTAATTTTATCAAGTTGAATTGCACGGAGTTCATATCTGCCACAATAGAAACAATAGGATGAATTCTGTGCTAAATGCGCAGGAGAGTAGTAGAGAACAATTTCAATTTACCACATTATCTTGGAAATTTCCAGATAAAAAAGAAGATGAGTGCAGGTATGACCAGAGAAGCATCAGACAAGATTAAACAAACAAAAAGTCGTAGGGAAGCAGAATGCACGTGACATGTAATTTGTTTGCATTTTTTTTTTTTTTTTTTTTGTCTTAAAGTTCCAATTTCACAAAGTTCTAGCTATCGTAGTACAAGAAGAGGAAATAGAATCAAGTTTTCAGCTTAATCTGTCAATAAACTCGAGCTAAATTAACTCACAAATTACACAGCTGAAATCTTTGTACGTAGGTAGCATTAGCAATAATCGGAACTGGTCTTTGCAAAGTTGGAATGTTTGACGCATCAGGAACGTGAATTATAATATATACTGTTTGACCATTCCTTGAGATGGAATTAACACGACCATATTAGCATGATCTTCTCAATACACGCTGATGGCATTTCAAGGTAAAAAGAAACCAAACATAGAAGTAAACAGACATCTGAGAGGTTCGTGGCTTCCCTAAATCATACCAAATTTCAAAACGTGGTTCCATACTATGTCTCTCCTCGAGGAAACCAGTAGACCCAACAAAAACAAACTTTCTAGGCCACAGATTTTCTGTCAACTGAATGTAAATCAAATTTAGGGGCTTTCCTTCCTATCAACACACATGTTCACACTATCACCTTGTCTTGAAGGTGAACACTAACTACTGATTCTGCACTAGTTGAGGGGATTCCCAGATTTCTCCCTTTTAAGTGACTGACCCTGCCATTGAATGAGAGCTTCTAACTCGTTCCCTTGAACTGCCTCCAGAGTAAAGTATTGATCTAACGTAGAGATTAGGGGTGTTCGTGGGTTGGGTTGGGTTAAAGTACTTTTTAGGCCCAACCCAATTGTTCAGGTCGTAAGTTTCTTCAACCCAAACAACCTTTATTAAATAATGAACTCAACCCAAACCAACCATGAAATAATTGGGTTGGGTTGATTCGGGTTATTCGGGTCATTTATTTAAATTTGTGTTCTAAAAATAAGTAAAATATTAATATGTAAAATTTTTATTTAATTATTTTAATCTATTGAATTAAAAGTAACAACTCAATTTCATTTAGATTATGAAAGTTTTCTTTCAAAAGTGCTAAAAATTTAATTTTAGTTGCTGGAGAATAAATTTCCAAAAAAATCATGAAATAAAATAAAAATAGATGTATATATAAATGTATCATAAATAAAATAAACATACCTTTTAAAATTAATAATAAACTCGGGTTGATTCTGGTTGGTTTGGGTTATTTTAAGTTAATTCAGGAACCAAACCAACCCATAAGATTTTTATTTATTTGAACCCAACCCATAAGATTTTTATTTATTTGAACCCAACCCAAATAAGTTGATAACCCAACCCAAACTGTATGGATTGAGTTGGGTTGGTTGGGTTTTTTTGGATCATCAGTTTTTTTGAACACCCTAGTAGAGATGGTAAAGGACTCAGATTACTTTTGGCCAGCTTCAACTAAGATTATGAAAGTATCTCTTTTCATTGCATCTCGTTTCTAGTTAAATAATAATAATGATAATAATGATAATAATGATAATAATAGTAGTAGTAATAATAATAGTATAATGATCATAATAATAATGATAATAATGATAATAATAATAATAATAATAATAATAAATGAAAGATGGGGAGGCTTCGTGAAGTTGATGGCAGCTATAAAATTATGAGTACCCCTCCCCTCACTATGCATTCAGTACTTTGGAACAGACCATATATTGCCACTAAGCCACCCTTTCATACCTTTCAGAGGGCAAGGATTGTCCCAACTTCAATTTTGGCCATGTCTTTACCTGAAATTCCACTTGCCTCGTATACTTATCAGTACTACTTTCATTATTTGTGTGCACCACTAAGTATACTTGAAGTCATCTAAAGATAGCTCCATAATAGCTGGTCAACAAACTAAACTTGAGAAGAGCTTTTCCTGCAGTATACAGGGTAGGGGAATACGACAACAGAAATGGAGAGTTCTAGGTAGAAACACAGTACGATTTCAATATATGGTATCCATTTAGCTAAAGTCTTGTCTTGTCACAAGCGAAACAACATTAATTGGTTTCCAAGCATCTACAGCCCCCCACAAACTGGCCTTCTGTTTGATGATGCTATGCTTTTATAGTTCCCACTTAAGAAGCACAGACACTTTAGTTTGGCTAGTGTGTCCGTATCTAACACGCTTCAACACATGTCAAACACTTGGACACTCCTACAATTGTTGGACACAAATCGGACATTTCTTAGTGCAACAAATATATTAGATACGGGTGTTCCAAAAACCCAATGACCCAAGAAACCCGCTCAACCCAACCCAACCCAACCCAATCCAACCCGTACGGTTTGGGTTCGGTTGGGTTCAAATAGATGAAAAACTTATGGGTTGGGAATGGGTTCAACCAAAATAACCCAAACCAATCCGAACCAACCCGAACTTATTATTGTTTTTAAAAATTATGTTGTTTTTACTTATGATACAATTATTTTTACATATATTTATTTTTATGTTATTTTATTCCATGATTTTTTTGGTTACTTTATCTCCAACAACTCCTAAAAAAAACTTTTTGCACTTTGGAAAGAAAATTTTTATAATATAAATTAAAATTGAGTTATTAATCTTAATTCAATATATGAAATGAATTAAATAAAATTTTTACATATTAATATTTTATTTATTTTTAAAACAAAAATCTAAATAAATGACTCGACTAACCCGAACCAACCCAACACAAATATTTCATGGTTGGGTTGGGTTGAGTTCATTATTTAATAAGAGATTTGGATTGAAGAAATTTACAGTTCGAACAATTGGGTTGAGTCTAAAATGTGCTTGAACCCAACCCAACCCAATTCACGAGCACCCCCACTATTAGACAAGCATAGAACACTTGTTGAGTAGATTCATGGCTCTTACACTAGAATAATAAATTTTAAGCGTGAAATACATTAAACTAATTTTTAAACATATAAATGCATCTAACTCATTTTCTTTGGATTTTCTTTTGATACAAAAATGATATATATTTCTTAAAATGTGTATTTTAATAGATGTGTCCTTGCTATGTCATGACCTAGATTTTTTAAAAAAAAGAAGACATGTTGCCGTGTCCATGTCATGTCGTATCCGTATCTATGTTTCTTAGGTCCCACGGCTTAAACTCATGACACTCAATAGAAATGAACCACACTCAATCCCAATATGAATAGATTGATTAGGAGGGTTCATGCAATCTAGATGCTTCCTTGATGATACATGACCGTCACTGATGATGCTATGTAAGGGTGCTTCAGAAAAATGGTGTGCGTACTTTCTCATCCTGTCCATCATGATCAAAACCAAGTCCTTTCCCCTCAAAATCAACTGTGATGCCATTCCACGGCCATTTGAGTGAAGGTTAGGGGTGTAAGCTTGCAAGGGACATAACCTGGTACCTGTCCTATTGGCAGACTTCATAACTAGCTTTGTAGTTACTAGAGGATTGCTCAGCATGGCAGCATGGCCACATGCAAGCTGCATAAAACATCCAATTATTCATATCCATCACAGAAAAATGAGGCAAATCCACCCTCCTCATTATCAGTTCCACATGATTGACTATTTGACTTCTTCACTATGAACATCACTCGATTCACACTTCAAGTCTAATTGAATCCCACCATCATACATCTAGCCTAATCTAGCAGTGCCTTCCTTTATGAAATTAAACACCAAGGGATACATGTTGTGTGCACCTATTCCTTCTGGCTTCTGGTCCAAAGTCTGATTAATCTCTTCAGTCATTGTAACTATATTCTTCTTCAAAGTTGACATCCTCTTTGCCCTCAGTCACTCCCAATCTAGATTCTACAGTATTCATTAGTGTCCATTTTTCTCCCTTTAGGCATAATCCAAGATGATAGGATTAAGTAGAATGGCACAGGAAGAAGCAACCAAATACGAAAGAGAACATAGTATGTGGTTCTGACTTTCTAGTCTGACGTTGTGCTACACTGCCTCATTCCATAACTAACAGAATTACAAAACATGGCCCAACACTCTACTTTCTCCCCTTATGGAAACCCAAGGTCCAACAATAACAAGTTAACTTGTTAAGCCCACACCCATATATTCTCCTTCCACTATAGGTATTGGTAAACCAACTCAGGGGCCTCACCTTTCCTCTCACATGCCTAAAGATTATACATGATGGAGTAGGGGAGGGAGGTAGGACTTCTGGTAATGCACAAACAACTTCAAGATACAGCTCTGAACAAGGTTAGAGGAGCTGTAAAAAAGACAGGTATTTGCACATTTAAATGATCCCTATCCCTACGAACAACAAATGAACACATTTCTGCTTTAATTTCAGATTCATTAAATTAATGCCTAAGCATATTAGATGAATTATAAACCCTTCTCTCTAATATAATATCCTTCTAATATCAAAAGGAAGCTATGACTTCTAATGAGGAAGAAACATCTTCGAAACATCGCACTGAATCAGCTGAGAGAAACAGAAAATATTCTATAAGAAAGTGGAAAAGGTGATTGAAACTCCGTGAACTCTCACACTTAGGCACAAACACATGCTTCAAGAACTACACAAGGACGACTTGATTCATATAATACAAACAAGAGCCAACATTTTAAATACAATTAAATAGAAACAACAAGCTTCTCAAAACAATAGGACTTACTCAAATACGAGGCTCTTTACAAGGGCAAAGTATATTTTCCAGAATTGTTGTTCCTTCAAGTGTCCAGGGCAAAGCTTATACCTTAGTTGGGAAATTTCCTTCAAAATTTAAAAAGAATAGACAGTTTCAGAGAGCAAAATCATTTCTAGAATCAATATAGAATGATACCACACCCAACAAGTGCATGAATAATAGACTTCCACTTAAATAAATTTCCTATTTATGCAACCCAACCGATAAGGATAAGAAACTTCTACCTATCTCCACAATGTTATGATATAGTCCATTTTGGATATAAACTCTTGTGGCATTATTTTTAGAGCCAACCAAAAACATCATACCAATGTAGATAATTGTGTCGATCTCTTCCTTCCCTAACCAATCAATGTAGGACTTTGTTTGAACTAACACCAACAACACTAGGGTTTTATTTTGCTAGATTTGAAATCATTTCTACATAAGCAACAAGAAATAAACCTTGACTTTTGACAGCACAAGAACTGCATGTCGCTCCTGCCAATCCGAGAGAATCTCATCACCACGAGGTGCTTCCCCTTCATCTGAACAAAAAAAATTCAAGTTGAGAAACAAATCTGAAATGTTCTAATTCGTTAAAAAGACCTCCAAGAATCCAAACGAAACTTAAAAGAAACACACTCCCGTGTTGTGTGATTTTGAATGGAATTGAAAAAGTAAAGAGAATGAAACAGTGAAATACCCAGAAGAGGAAAGTTCTTGAAGGTCTCGAAAGTGAAGGACTTAACAAATTCAATCAACCTGTCTGTAACTCCGAGGAATTGCTCTTCTTTCTCATGATGGGACTGTTGTATGGGAATCGAAGCTTTGGTAAACTGGCCGTTTTCCCTCAAAAGTCTTCGTCGTAACCAAGAAGACAAACTCATTGTTCGTGGTGGTCTGGTTTGTAATCGCAGGCGCTAGCTATATCAAGAAGATAAGCATATCCTATCCTATGACGAGCAATAAGTTGCAGTTTGGGAAGCCATAATCAGATAATCAGAGAAATTGATGGCGATACATCATCGTCATCATCCGCAGCCGGGAATTAAACCCGGGTTTGTTTGTGAGTGAACGAGTTCCGATGTTCCAATTGTGCTACTACGAAGTTTAATTATCATTGCTGCTATTTTTAGCTTTTATTTTATTTTATTTTTATTTATTTTTTCCGAATAACCCCTTTTTTATGGTCCAAATAAAAGACGAGTACCTATTTTAAAATTGAATGAAAAGGGGGAAATGTGGGCCAATGACCTAATATCTAGGCCCATAATGTCAAATGACTCATTTTTTTAAAATAAATTATCAATTAACCTTCTACTGACATTATCATGATATAAAATTACAAGAATTGCTCATGATAACTGTCTCGCTCTCGTTACTTGGATCTCGTTGTCGCTGTCTGTCTATCTTCCATCATGATGTGATTGTTTATCATTGTACGATTGATTTGACAATTTTCACGAAATTTGTCTACAACTTAAAACCGTTAACACACGACAAATATGTAATAGTGAATTCTTTAAAATCTAAACTTCATTTGAACTGTCATTTTGTTGAACGGAGATTTATTGAACGAGATATTCTGGAACGGAGTTTTTCGAAACCAAACGGAGTTTTCAGAATGGAACAGACTTTTCTTGAACTTGGTTTCATTGGTGTTTATAGAAACGTGGTCTCAAAAAAGGTATGTAAATAGACAATGTAAATAGCATAACGAAAGGGGTGTGAGAAAGAGCGATAACGAGAAAGGTGGAGAGAGAGAGCGACAACGAGAAAGGTGGAGAAAACGAGAGCAAGATTGAGCGACAGCGTGAGAGCGAGAGTGAGAGCGAGATACGACGAGAGCGAGAGCGAGAGTAATTGGGAGCAAGAACCGCGAGAGCGAAAGCAATTGGGAGCGACAGCGAGGGAGATCCATGTGTATTACTATCTGCTTAATAAAAAATGTTCTCTTGCTTTGTAGGATGATAGAAAAGTATGTACTAATTCGAAATGGAGGTTATTGGGATGAGAACCAAAATTTGTATGTTGGAGGCGAGTTAACAGGAATCATTGTGCCTATTACCTTGAACTATGAAGAACTTAAAGCTCACATTTACAAGGTTGCAAATGTAAATTGCTCAGAGTTTAATGTTGTTATGAGAGTTAAATATAAGCTTGACTTTGAAGCCCCTCCACAGTACATACGGAATGACGATGATGTTCGCTTCCTTCTTTTCCGGGACGATCTTTCTAGAGTTCAGCTATATGTAATGCTAAAATCATACCACGACGAAAATGTGAATATGTGGAGGATAAATGTATAGAGAACGACGACTAAAATCATACCACAACGATATTTTACTGTCAAATGTATAGAGGATAATTGTAAGTGGAGCCTTCGTGCAGTGAAAATTCCAAGGTGTGACATATTTAAGATCACAAAGTATATGCAGTTGCACACATGTTCTATTGGAATTTTAAATCATGACCTAGACAAACAATGGCTACGTTAGTTGGTGAACTAATCAAAGATAAGTTTACAGGCATAGGACATGTTAATAAACCTCGTCACATCATTGAGGATATGAGGAAAGAGTATGGCGTAAACATAAGTTACGATAAGGCGTGGCGTGCAAGGGAAACCACTTATGCTCTCGCTAGGGGGTACTCCAAAAGAGTCGTACGCTGTTTTACATGCATATGGTGAAGCGTTAAAAATAGAGAATCCAGGTACAGGGTTTGAAATCGAACTTGAAAAATGATGTCCATTTCAAGTACATGTTTATGGCATTAGGGCCTTGTATGGGAACTACGAGCATAATGGACAAAACTGCAGTGAACCGCTCACGTCTAGGCGACCTACTGATTCTAATCCAAATTATTCAAATGTCGGTCGATTGTAATTGTCTATGTGCCACTTGTAATCCTCAAAACTGTAACTTTCTATGTGCCACTTTAATCCTCAAAACTGTAATTTTCTATGTGCCACTTGTCTATTCACGAATCTCTTCAAATATATCGCTTATCTCGCTTTCCCTTTTATAAGTTTAATTATGTGGTTGTCTATTCATGAATCATTCTGGAAACTTCTCGCTCTCACTAATCTCACTATCACTTGTAATCCCTTTTAATATGTCTCGCTTATAAGTTTAATTACTAAAGTTTGTCTATGCATGAATCTCTTCAAATATCTTGCTTATCTCACTCTCACTTTTATAAGTTTAATTAAATTGTTGGCTATTCGTGAATCATTATGGAAACGTCTCGCTCTCGCTAATTTCACTCTCACTAATCTCGTTATTACTTGTAATCCCTTTTAGAATTTCTCGCTTATAAGTTTAATTCCTAAAGTTTGTCTATTCATGAATCTTTTCAAATGTCTCGCTTATCTCACTCTCCCTTTTTGTAAGTTTAATTAACTTGTTGGCTATTCATGAATTGTTGGGGTTGATGCGCTAAAGTCTTGTGTTCTGTAGTTTGTAAACAGTTTGTACGAACGCTTGTGATGTATAATTTATGATATTTACTTCACTTCTTGATTTTGCTCATTTGAATGTTTTATTTGCTTTACCATAAACCAATAAACCTAAAATCCCTAGTTTATCTTTATGTAACTTAAGCATGCATATGGTGATATACAAGTGGATCATGTCTTAAGTGATAACCAAAATGGTCTGTAGTATATGGATATAGGAGGGAAACCTTATCCTGGTAATGCTACGGATGCGACCCGCTTTGTAGAATAGTTACAAGTGTTGTAACTTGTCACAGATGATCTGATCCTGATTATTCGTGTAGGGGACATGCGAGCGGGGGCGTCTTATATAAAGAGTTTGTATAAGACCTAACCATGAAGTGTTAACGTCTCATTATATAACACCGTTTATGATAGAGATTCACTTCACTAGGATGACCATAGGTAACATGACCTCAATCCTGAGTGAGTTGGAAACTTCTGCCATTGAGGGCGGTTCTTTGATTTGCATGGGTGCAACTGGTCAGGTTGCCGACTCAAACCTATCACTTTGAAGATTCGTCTGATTTGGGAGCTGAGAACTTAGCTACACAAGATGGAATTCACTCCTTCCCCAAAGTAGAGGTAAATAGATAGATAGCTCCCTTAAGGGCTGATTCCAGGGTTTGAACGATGTGGTGCCACACACATTCTCTTGGACCGAGAGGTGTTCACAAATAGTTGGACTATGTTATATTGTTCATTAGAGGGATCGGTGGTACTTAAGGAGTGAGATGTTACTGTAGGGGAAAAACGATAATTTGACCCAGCTGTACTTACGAGCATCTGTGAAAGGTCATCATACTCATGATTGGTTATATCCAATGGACACAAAAATATATCTATGGTAAGAAGAGTTCAGTTGTCGGTCTTTAGTGAAATGCCTGGCAGTTAACGGATGGTGGATCTCGTGGCTAAAGAGTTTAGTCATCTATTCACGTACCGTTGGAGCTTCGAGCCATTGGTCCATAAGGTCCCCTTGGTAGCTTGGATAAAAGATGAGAATCAGTTTTTGGGTCAGTTTGAAATGTTCAAATTGACAAGAAGGAGTTCGATTATATATGATATGATTGACTAAATGTATGAGATACATTATTTTGGAGGAAATTGGATATAAATATGATTTATATCAAGTAGAGGAGAAAACACTATAGTAGATATATGATATCAAACTATAGGTTAAAAATATAATATGATTATACTCGTTATTTAGTTAATTAGGCGGTTATGAGATAATTGGCCGAGTTTTTCTCCGAATTCGTGTGAAAGTGAGAAGTTTGATTCAGTCCTTGTAACTAAAGAATAAAATGAAAATGGTTTTTTCGCTCATAGTGTGAAAGTAGACGATCACTTAGCACGTCGAGCACAACTAAACGATCACTTACCTTTTGATAGACGATCGCTTAGTATTTACTACACGATCGTGTACCCCAACCTAAATAACAAGCACTCGACTATATGATAGATATCCCTTTCTCCCACTTGCTTGTTTGTTTTAAACGATCACTTTTCCTCCTCCCCTCTACCAATTCCATCAAAATCCACCCTTTGGATTCTCACTCCGAGAATACTGAGGGCTTCAAGTGGTGGTCTTGTCCCCAGTTGCTTGTTGTTAGTACGATGCTGATCGTGTAGACGACCGTGGTGTTGCTAGGCGACTGTTTTCCGGACGAGTTAGAATAAGAGGAGTTCATTCACGTTGGACCGAGTTTTTGTGAAGGTTGTCTTCAACTGGTAAGTCTCTTGGTCATTTGTATTTATTTGTTAAAGCATGCCAGTAATTAGTGTTTACAATGCATATCTATATATGTGTGGTAATTCTGTCACAATGAAATTGAAAAGACCTGCTTTCACTCATAGGTATTCTTGTTTAAGAGTTCATGAATGAATCTTCTTGGAAATGTCTCGCTCTCACTGGATCTCGTTCTCGCTAATCTCTCTATCACTTACACAACTTTCCTCAAGTTTGTCTATTTATGTTACTCAAATATTTGTCTATTCATGTTAGTTCTACACTAACAATTTAAATAACATGTTAGTAAAATTACTTCAATAATATACATAATATACATTTACGTCAATAATATGGAGTGTTCGTCTACAATTGACATGCCAATTGCATCCTATAGTCACTCATCTTCTCCTGAGTGATTATAGATGGGGCATTACCAGTCATTAATGTTCTAAGAATTTGACAACAAATATTTCACAATCTAACGACCCGTGCTGCGTATTCATAGAGGTAGATCGGGTTATCTTCCAACGAGATGTTTCTATGTCCGGCTTCCAACGTTTCAAGTCACAGTAGTGAAGAAGCGATGGTAGGGTGTAAGTCAACAGTTCAAGGAAAGATTCCAGCTTCTTCTTTGATGTCATGGACGGTAGTGAATCAAATACGAATAATCGACCTCTATTTAGATCGAATGCAATCAACATCCAATGTTGATCGATGTTTGTTGACGTATACACGTAGTCCACATTTGACCATTTGACATCGAATTTACTCATGATATAATCTGAAAATGTCTCTTTCCCTCATGCTACGGCAGCATGCAAAGTCGATTTGTTCTTAATATGTTTGTAGACCCCATCTTGAGAATTTAGGTGACTCTACACGGCGAAAAGAACAATAAAAACACATAGTCAACCAATGTATTCCTATTCAGAAGTGTAGTAAATGGTTACCGTTATTCCAATTGGCAGGATGGTGAAGCTGGCCATACACATATCTGGCCGCCTATAGAATTTATCTTTTATGAACTGAAATAGAATATTTAGGGTTTGCATCCAGAACAAGATATATGTTAGAAGAGGGAAGTAAATTGTATGTACTTGGTAAAAAGGACAAGGATCATAAACTTATGTCACACTCAACCCATAAACTTGGTTCGGTCAACTCCTGGAAAAAGGATTTGGATAATGGCTGAACTGCATTTTCTCGAACCTCATTGTCTGTATTCTTATCGGCAATCCAATATACCATTTCCTTGAATATAGCAGTTGGAACTTCATGCTCCAAGGAGTATTGGATCGTCGCTTTAAACTGTATCGTAGGTACCTCAGGGAGAGGGTACTTAATATTTGGACGATCCAAAAGAAGTTGAACCTTAATTTCCTTCTCTTTTGTAATTTTCTTTTTTGGTTCGACGGTAGATGTGTATGTATCAACGACCTTTCTCTTATGTATTGTTTTTCTACTCTCGACCATAACCTACAGAAATATAACAAAATGGTGAACATGTTAAATAACAAATATGAAGAAAGAAATTTTTTAATCACATAATGATCATACCTGTGAATAGAGATGTAAGGTGTTAGAGGAGGTCGTGATATCAAGGTGTACAGATGAATTGAGAGGTAGAGGTGGGTTAAGTGACATAGGTGGAGGTGGGGTAGGTGACTTAGGTAGAGATGGGGTAGATGACTTAGGTGGAGGTGGGGTAGGTGACCTACGTATAGGTTGGGTGAGTGACCGAGATAGAGTCGGGATGGGGGATATGGTGTCATCGTGGCCTGTCTGTGGAGTGGGGGATCTCGTCGCCTCAAACAACGTGGAACCCTTCATAGACTGTAATAGAGACAAAATAGTTAACAATTGTGCTTTGATGTCTCTCGTGTCCGTCTCCAGGTTCGATACACGGGTATCCAAGCTCGATATAAATATACATCAGGATCAACATTGCCTCCTTCCCTGTGACCCGAAACCTCCGGGACAGAACACTCCTCCTCAGGCTCAGAACGTACGTCACCCACCAGCACATCATGAAACATATCTTCGCTAGGGGTATAAGTAGGCTGGTGGATGTTTTAGTCCCCATCAGATTCATCGTCCCTCACTCCACCTTCTGAATTACCCTACCGTTCACTTTCCCCACCTTCTGAACTATTCTCTGAACTACTGCCACTCTTTGAACTATTAGAGCTCCCTGAACTCTCGGTGTCGGAGTGTACTTCTCTTACGGCCCGTCTATCAGTTAAGGTGTCCCAAAACTCCTTCTTAGTATCAGACATGACAAGACCCTCTTTGACTTTTGTCTGTATTAAGGAACCCAGTAAGATGGTTAGTGTACATTTAACAACTGAATAAATATATTGTGGCTAGATAGATTACACTTACATTTTGAGACTAAGAAATGTCTCTCTCGAGTGCTTTGAATGATACCGAGTAGGAGCATGACCACCGTAATATACGAGACACAGCTACCTTTCTCTTTCGAGTGGCAACGTTTCCTACTATTGACGATAGGATCTCGTACGTCCACACCTAAATCCAAACAACTCAAATTTATAACTGATAACTGACAGAAATGACAATTATTGTAAGTCTTTTATTTAGAATTATGAGGGCTAACAAGTAGAAAATGCGGTGATAATACTTAGAATTTGTGAAAAATTGAGTTTTGTGTCGATTAATACCTAAATCCTCTCTGACCTCAATATTATGCGTTACACCGTGCCAAAGTGTCTATTTTTGTAGCTATCGCAGGAATCAAACACATGCGTTGAAAATCAGCAATCACAATCAAACGCATGCACTAAAGCCAGGCGACCACAAAGACAAATGCATGTGCTGAAAACCGAGCTATCGCATAAACGAACGCATGCGGTGATCGCATGCGTCCATCGCATGGAAGTTGCGATGATCAAGCGAATGCGGTAATCACTTAGACATTGCGGCCACAGAGTGATAACCTTAAATAGAAGGGTGACCGCAAGATGGGTAGAATGCGTTGATACTTTAGTTGAATCAAGCTCGGACGCATACTTTGGGAGTATCAATAAGATGATGTGACATTGCCCATACCACGACAAAGGCAGCAGTGAGACATAACACAATCATCATAGCTGTCGACGTTTAAACTCTATAAATAGCCCATTGGACCTTCATTTCAAGATATCTGAACTTCTGCCTCAAGGCAAAGGTTTGCGATCATAGATGAGAGCATGAGCAAGATTTTCTGTGAGGATTCTTCATCTCTACAAACCAAATCGAGTGACGACCGGAGCCTTCACCGGAGATAGAGCTCGAGAGAGACATCTCCACCGTTCATCCATGGCACCACCAGCAGCCTTGATGCAGAGTCTTTCATTTCTCCTCTAATCTCTTTATTGTATTACATTTTAGCTTAAGATATTAAGACATTTTGTAATCAATGCATAACTTGATTCCTTCAACGCCATCTTTTTCATCTTATTTATCTTTATCATCGTTTATTTATCAAACGCGATCGCATACTCAATCGTGTAGCCTAGAGGTAGGACGTATATAGCAACCTACCGAGAGGTGTATGTTGTGTGAGTAAGGTGAGTTAATCCTCTTTTCTTGGTGAAAGGTTGTAGCAACGCTTGTCGATGGGTTGTTGCAATGCTTTTCTATGAGTTAATTAGCCGCATCTAACTACCTGAGAAGGTAAGAGATGGAACGCACTAAGCAAAGTATGTATTGTTCCTAGAGATAGGCACGGTCTTATGCTCGATGCACCTATGCACTATAGAGATATAGTCATGCGACTGACCACCGAGAGGTATGCGATGCATTAGTGTGACGAGCTGGGATTACTCGAGCGATTTAAGATAATAAAAATTACTATGTGCTAACAGTTGTTGTGTATCTACCAATTCTCATCGCAAGTCTTCCATTGCTCAATCTGTTTAGCTAAGAGTAGGAGTAGTGTGTAATCCATTAAACTTCTTCTTTTTTACTTTTATTCATCACCTCAAACGCATTGCTTCACAAGCATTATTGAGTGACAAATCCCTATCTTCGACCTTGGATTATCCAAGAAATTTTCGTTTTCATTATACTTGGCGAGAAGGTAAGAAAACTTGTGATAGGAACGCATGGTCATTGCATACTAGATTAACGCATGCTTGTTATTCCAACGCATGACCTCAGACGCATAGGCATAAACGAATAACTTAAGACATACAACAGACAACAAATAATGCGTTCACACCCCATAATTTTCCTCCAACAATAACTATGTTAATGTTAAACCAAAAATAAAGTTAAGTTAAGGAACATCTACCTAGAATGCTTGGGGAAATCTACGGAGCGAGTACTTCACAACATAATTTTTATTTCCCCTCACCTTCTCCTTGTATAAACCAACCTTGTCGTTTAATGCAGTCTTCAGGGCGTTAAGTGTCCTCTCCCAAATAATTGTACCCCAATCAAGATTGTTGTAGTAATTTATGTCTTCAACATCGTCAAATAGAGGATGATCAACAACATTCTTTTGCTTGTTTTTACCCATCATTGCAACCTCCGTGTAATATACTAGGGTAATTTTAACAGCATCATTGTCATTTTCAAATATCAAATTTTTGTATTCTTCTTCAAGTAAATTCAAGTGGAATACGTTTGAGGTCGACCGATTACCAAAGTACCATGTCAAAAGTTCTTGTGAGGACTTCCCACTTCGTATAACTCGTTTAGGAGACCGCCACAAACCAGTGATCAATAAAAAGTCGTCCTTCGAAAATGTGACGACCTTTCCTCTGACAAAGAAACTAATCGAGTCCACTCTTGACTTCTGCACTTCCCTAAATAACATATGGTGGATTAATGGGTTGTTGAATACAAGTTCAGTGTCTACAAAGCGACCAAAAACTGTTTTCTTGAACATCTCTAACTGCCTTCCGGTAAGCTTCTCCTTTACAATCTTGTTGGCATTGACAACGTGGGCCAGACACATTATTTGCCCAGGAAACCTATCAACTTTACGAATTTTCAAAGATTTTGATATCTTAAATTACTCCTGCATTGTATGAATATTCAATTTATTAGTTAACAAGTTCGTACTAAAAAATCACTAACAAAATATACTGTTAAAGTCTCGCTCTCGCCAATCTCGCTAATCTTGCTCTCTCTAATCTCGCTCTATCCCATCTCTCTTTCGCTCGTCTCACTATATCCCATCTCATTTTCGCCCATCTCACTCTAGCCCATCTCGCTTTAACCCATCTCACTCTCACAAAACTCGTCCACTACCTTTTCTGACTCTAACTATATCTTCTTCGTCCTCAACCAATGTAGAGCACATCAAAACCCAAAATAAAGAACAGATGCGACTGATTAAACCCCGAAACCAGTTATGAATATGACGACCGATCAAACGAAACCAACCTAAACAGACGCACCATAACATGAAGACAAAAATTAAATTGACTAACCCAGTAAAGAACTTCGATTACGGCAGTAAAGAACTTCGATTACGACAGTAGATGGACGATGGTTTTGCAGAGCGAGATTAAACGACACTTGCACGAGAATCTTGAGCGTAGGACGACCGTTGAGTTTGAGCGCACGAGTGTCGTATAGACTAGAGGGGCATTTTTGTAATCTCATACCGTGATGACATAAGTAGAGGGTCAATTGAAAGTTCTTTAAAAAAGAGGTCATTTGGTATTATGGACCAAAATATTATGTCATTGGCCCAAACCTCCCATGAAAAGGGTCCTTTGGCTTGCGTTAGCAACCTATGATTTACCTATTCGACCTTGAAAATCATCCGCGCACTATGATTCATAAGTTTTCTTGATACTTGATACTTGATCCTCGATCCTCGATCATCGATCCTCGATGCTTGATGTTCTACACTCTATGCTCTATGTTACATAATCTGTGCTATATACTAGTTACATGCTACTCGATCTTCGATCCTTGATACTCGATACTTGATGCTCAATGCTTGATATTTTATGTTCTATGGTCTATGTTATATGCTCTATGCTACATATTAGCTATATGCTACTCGATCCTCGATACTTTATGCTCTAAGTTGTACGCTCTATGTGTGATTCAAAAGTTCACTCGATGCTCGATGCTCTAATGCTCTATACTGTATGTTTGATGCTCATTGCAAAGAAATACAAAAAAGAAAAAAGAAGAAGAAGAAGAAGAAACATAGAAAAAATGCAAAAAAAAAAAAAAAAAAAAAAAAAA
>NC_052353.1:1572504-1589371 GCF_009727055.1 Benincasa hispida
AAAAGCAAAAAAAAAAAAGAATAAATACAAGGAAAAAAAACGTAGAAAAAAAGAAAATGTAGAAGACAAACTTAGAACAAACGAAAAAAAAAAAGGCCACAAAACGAAGAAAATATAAGAATAATGCATTTAAAGTTAAAGTGGTATTTCACATAGTTATGACACGAGCAGAAAGCCAAATGAAATTTATCCCAAATTTGAAAACAAATGAATTTTAATTCTTTGTTTATGTCAATACCATAAGAAACTACCACTTTAACCCCAAATGCATTTCTTCCTTCTTCGTTTTGTAGTTGCTCGATTTGGAAAAAAGAATCTGCACTTTTTTTATGTTCATCTTTTTTTTCTTTTTTGCATTCTTCTTCTTCCACTTCTTTTTTCTCTTCTTATTGGTTCTACGTCATTATCTTCTTCATCATTATCTTATTCTTCCTTTTTTTTCTTTTGTGTTTTTCTTCTTCTTCGTTATGTAGTTTTTTCTCTTCCTTCTTCGTTCTACAGTTTTTTCATGAAGAAAAAAAATGAAGTTGTGTCTGATGAGAAACTAGAGGAAGGAGTGAGAATCGAGAGCAAAAAGCAAGAAGAAGAATTCAAACAAAGGAAAAATCGAAGAAAAAATTGCAATCGTGTCTGATGGGAAGCTAGAGGAAGGAGCGAGAATCGAGAGCAAGAAGCGGGAGAGATGATCTAAACAAAGGAAAAAATCAAAGAAAAATTGCAGTTGTGTTTGATGAGGAACTAGAGGAAGGAGCGAGAAGCTAAAGGGAAATGCGAAAGCGAGAAGTGGGAGGAAGAATCCGAACAAAAGAAAAAATCAAAGTGTAGTTGTGTCTGATGAGGAGTAGAGGAAGGAGCGAGAATCAAGAGTGAGAGGAAGGTTCTTGCATGCGTTTTGAGGTCAAATGGGTTCTTTCACATGTGGCTAACATCAGCAGAAGGTAATTTTTCATTCATTTTTTAACCTTAGGCTATTTCTCATTTGGGCACTTGAAAAAGGGCCATCCATACGAAATTCTCAATTTTAAGAAAGTTAGAATTTATTTCTATGATTTATAATTAGAGTTTAGTCCTTATTGTGAATGTGGTAATTTTATATTGAATAATATGTGTCTGTTTGCAAAGGTGAATGAGAGCCTAAACAAACTAAACAAAGAATATAAGAAAGGAAAAATACTAATTAGGAGACTTTACAACTCATAATTTGAATCATTAATACCCTCCCTCAAACTTAATGTGTTAAAGTGGCAACCAACTTGAGTTTGTGAGATAACTTAATCAAATGATCGGGTGATGAGGCTTTGGTGAAGACACCATGCTCTTTAATGGAGATGGATCATAAGAGAAGTGATGTAGCATAAAGAGATGAAAAGGAGTATTCCTCTGAGAATCAAGATCGCAAATCTTTTATTAGAATGATAATGTATTTCATATAAGAGGAGAACATTCCTATTTATAGAGTTTTATTACAAGTGCAGGTAAAAAGAGAATTAATCCTTGCCCAATTAATCCCAAACACCCCTAAACAATTAATTTAGGGGTGTATATTGCAATTAATTTAATGCAATAAAATATAACAACAAATTAGTTGCAAAACTAAAGTAGGGGAAGGATAGAGAAATTAACACTGGGAATTTTATGGTGGTTTGACACAACCGACCTACTTAGAGTCGAACCACTATAAAGTTTTTTTTTTCAGGAGCAACACGGTTGAGGATAAAACCGTTACAACTACTCTTTTTGATCAAGAGTAACTCTTACAATGAATTTGGAAATGAAGAATAATGTGAGAAAAACTCTGTTGAAGAGTAGATTTACAAGTTTTTCCTCACAACAAATCAATCCTCACAGTATATAAGATATCTCTCTAAAAAATTAGATGAAAATAAGAAAATTGAAACTTAGAGAGACAATAACAATGGTGACTTTGAGTTATGGAGGATTGAAAAATAATGTAAAATTGTTGTATTAATTTGGAGAATAAGATGTGTTTAAATAGAGAATGAGGATGGTGAAATCCCAATTTAATTTGGGTAATTGAATGTTGGTAAAAGAAAATTGAATGGTGGAGATTTAAATTTAACTAGTCATGAGACACAAACAGAAAATTATATAATAATATATATCTTTTAAATTCATTTCTTTTAAAACCAACAAAAAGTAAATGTTCATCATGTGTCCAAAACTAGCTGTTAAATACAAACATAAAATAATATTAAATTCATTTTCTTGTTAAAATCAAAATCAAAAGTCCATCATATGTCACTTTTCCATGCATATTTCAATTCGTCTACTTCAGAAAAATTCTGCCACATTACAGCTCGAGATTTTTTCCTTAAACTTGTTTCAACCACATCTTCTTTGTTTGAGCTCCGTTTTGGGCGATTCAAATTGCGTTGAAATCGTTGTTCTGAGCTCGACGCAATAGACACTTCAAAACACTCAAATTGTGAATAAATAAAAGTAGGTTTGTTATCATCAAAATGTTAATTAATTATAATTAATTAATTTGAGGTTAAGAGTGAAAAAAAACCAACACAAATGGATGTCATTCGAGTGATTTGAGCTAATTAGAATTATATTACTAAATAGAGACTATGTATGAAGATTTTATCAAATCATAGAGATTATTTGTGAGGTTTTATCAAACCATAAAGACTGAATTTTAACTTTTAAAATCATAATAACAAAAATTGAACTTTTTGCAAACCATATGGACTAAATTTGTAATTAAACTTTATAGAATAATATTCACTAAGTTGTCGAAGTTGGCTATTAGAGGTTTGATTCCTCCCCTCCATATATTCTAAAAGTCATCCTCTAAGATAATCATCTCCAATATATCATAATCATCTCGAATATATCATTCTTAATTTTAGAACCGTCCATTTGGGGTGTTCATGGGTTGGGTTGGGTTAGATTGAAAGACTTTTTAGACTCAACCCAATTGTTCTTGTAAATTTTTTCAACCCATATAACTCTTATTAAAAAATGAACTCAATCCAATCCAACCATGAAATATTTAGGTTGGGTTGGTTCGGATTAATCGGGTCATTTATTTAAAATTTTGTTCTAAAAAGAAGCAAAACATAAACATGTAAAAATCTAATTTAATTATTTTCATATATTTAATTAAGATTAACAACTCAATCTCAATTTATATAGTGAAAATTTTATTTCTAAAATGCAAAGAAACTACTTTTAAGAGTTGTTGAAAAATAAATTATTCAAAAAATATTGGAATTAAATAAAATTAAAATCAATATATGTATAAATAATTGTGCTATAAGTAATTAAAAAATATATTTTAAAATCCGGGTTAATTCGGGTTGGTTTGAGTTATATTAGGTGAACCCATGAACCAACCCAATCCATAAAATTTTCATTTATTTAAATCCAATCCAACCCAAACCGTACGGATTGGGTTGGGTTGATCGGTTTTTTCGGATCATCGAATTTTTTGAACACCCCTACTGTCTATGCATAGCCAAATAATTTTCCAACTACTTTGCTGAAATTTTAGAATAAGAAGACTATTTTTGTTAATGTGGTTTTAACCTATTTTTAAATATAATTGAAGAAAAATAAGTATAAACCGTTAGCCTAAATTTCTTTGCATGATAGGCAGGTAAGACTTAAATAAATATAATTCAACTAACATATGAATGTCTAAGCGACTAAGAAGTGATTTCAACTCTCCTGTTCTTATTGCGTTAAAAAAAAAAAAAGAAAAAAACTCCTTTCAAAAGGTATATTCCAAAGAAAGATTGATTTCATTTTTTATTTCACTGTTTTGCTGTAGTTTCTAAATATTCCAAAGAAAGATTGATTTGGTAAATTGCCACTCAGAATTTGAGAAGTTTATTATTATTATTATTATTAAGAAAAATTGCATAAACCATCCCCTAGTGGGTTACAATTACACCATTCAACTTGCAATCTGAGCATAGTTTGCTAATAGTTGCAATTAGCCCATTATTTTTTAATTAATAATTATAATTGAATATTTTAAAATTAAAAAATTTAAAAATAAAATTAAAAATAAAGATTCTCTCTCATCTCACATCCCTTCCTCTCTCTCCTCTCTCTTTTTTTCCTTCATCTTCATCATCTTCATCTGTCTTTGCCTTCTCCAGGAAACAAATAGACTAAATTTGAGTTGAAATTCAAAAGTTTTGGCCTCTTTATGTCTTGGAAATCCTTTTTCTCACTTAGCATAAGAGCAAAATAATGACAGTCTAAGACATCAATTATCATTTTAAAACAACTAGATAGTCTAATAGGTTTGATACTCTCGTTTCCTCATATGCT
Source organism: Benincasa hispida (assembly GCF_009727055.1). NCBI lineage: Eukaryota > Viridiplantae > Streptophyta > Magnoliopsida > Cucurbitales > Cucurbitaceae > Benincasa > Benincasa hispida. The sequence goes on from NC_052353.1 coordinate 1,576,813, forward strand.
TGAAAATTGTTGTTAAGTTTCACTCTAAGCACCCGAGCCACCAAAATTCTCCATCAAAATAAGCACATTAAAATCTCTTCAACAAATTCAAATTCTCTTTCCTATTTCTCTACAAATCTCTTTACCTTCTCAAAATCTCTTCAGATGTTCCAATCGTTTCAAGTTTTGTTGAAACGACAATCTCTTCTCTCCCCCAATTTAAGTTACTAACAATCCACAACAATTCAACCTCCCGTCACTCGAGTTATTGTCATTGTCACATTGGAGTTCACGAATCCGATGGACAAAGGGTATAATTGATCGAATAGTGTAAAAAAAATAGTAAAATTTAATCATTTGACTTCTATCAATTTCCATCACGGATAAATAGAAGTCTATCAGTATTTTTTTCACTATTTTTATAAATAATTTAACATTTTCTCTATCTCTAAAAATTTTCCTTATTATTGTTGTTATTATTTAGTACAACAAAGGGAGATAGAAGATTTGATTTGACATTCCATTGGTAGTAAATGTCCACTACGATTGCCTCACTTTCATATCTTAATCTATGCTCTTCATTTAATAGTAATGAATGTGAGCTTTGCAAATAAATCCAATTACCAAGAAATAAATCAGCCAACATAAACATAAATGAATGGTTGAACAACTTTTTACAATCCTATACTCATTCAGCTTAGATTAATTTGTTTAAAGTGTACAACGTTTGCATCACTTTGACCAAATATCATTTGATGATATAAAAACAAAAACAAAACAATCATCCCATTATAACAATACACAAAAAAATCTACCATAACAACATTGTGAGCTCAAATTGCGTCTTCTATCTTCAAACGCGATCGAGTCAATGCACATAGCTCGAACACTACTTTGTCTATCTAGAATCACACAGCAACTTAGAGGAGATAAATCAACCAAGTCACTAAAATGACAAAATCAACGCAAATAGGTGACAGAGAAACTATATTAACACCAATGAATCTATATTAACACCAAACTGTCAATTCACCCTAACACAATTAGATTATTTCTTTCAGAGATGACAAACTCTTACTTGACGGCTATATTTACTTCCATCCTGTATGTGCTGAAAACCCTTTTGAGCATGTATTGATTATGCTGGTATATCATATTTCTGAATCAGGAAAAAGAATGGTATTCTTTTAGAAAAGCTATTTGACATTCTTCTATCTGTGTATGGCGCGGTTTTGCAGATTTAATCCCAACCTGCAGGTGCAAAATGGCAAATACAAACCAGCTTTTGCATACTATGAAATGCTAGCTGGATCTTGCCTAACTGATGTTGTGTGAACATGATCATCGGAAATCACACTCTCACTTGGCAATTCGATAGAGATGTCTTTGGAACAGTTAAATGCATTAGATGGAATGTTGATGCCAACAAAACCGATCATGACAGCCACAGCACCAAGATAATCCATGAGATGTGGGGCATTGCCTGTTATTGAATCAACAATGGCAGCCAATGGAACTTGAATTGTGAGACCAGCTGTTGCTACAGTAGTCGTGGTTAGAAGAACAGCTTTTGCCCACAAGTAATCACTCAGCACATTATCCAACAATCCTGAACATCAACAAGAAGTCGCAGTTCAACATAAAGTATTAACATGATACAAACATGTGGAAGAAGGATAAAAAGAACATAAAAATCCCTACAAACTTGAAAAGAAAGTAACTATTTCTCCATAAATACATAACATTTGTGAAATGAACGTGGTGAAAATGAAACAATACTAAATTCATCAAGAGCTACGAGAAAACAGTGGAAGAAAACATGGAAGCACTATGGGGTGCTAAATGCAAATTGTAAGCAGTTATTATAAATACAATATTTTTATTGCCTTACGTTACAAGTTTGGGATGACCTTTGGGATAGTGAAAAACATGTTTTGGCCGATTAAAAACACTTAAAAAGTACTCAAATTATTTTTAGTGCTTCTTCCAAAATTACTTGTAGAATGCATGTCATCGCTTAAAAGTAAAATTTTTAAGAGTCATCCCAAACTCTACATTAGAAGGCTGAAATAACAGAGACCAAGTTTCTCAAACCACTCCATGCACGGCATCTGTGAGTGTAGGTTTAAAATACATGCACGGCATCTATGAGTGTAGGTTTAAAATAATTAAGTGCCCAACCACCATGAATTAGAGATCGGATTCTTGGAAGTTAATTTCAAATGTTTACTAAATAGTGCTTACATTGTTGTAATTAGCCACCTAAAAGTTCTGCAATCCTAGTGCACCATATTCTAGGGAAAGAGTCTTGCAAATCATGTATATTTTATGAAAGTAAGTTTTTTCAAGATTTACTATGTCCAACCTCCAAACATCCAAAAGAGAAAGCATACAGCTTCCAATAGGTACAGATAGCTAACAGTCCCAAAAAAAAATCAATGTCAACGAAAAAGAATAACTAAGTCTTGCAAAGAAGTTTCCTGACCTTTGGCAACAATCATGCCGACTTCCTTCCAAGTCCTCAAGTGAAATGGTTCCACTTTGGTGAATTTGATTATAACGGCAACAGGAAGGAAAATAACAAGGTTGAAAAGCCCAAGGAACCCAAGAAATTGTGCCATACTAGCTTTGCCAGTCGTCTCATCATCATCGGGCAGTTTCTTGCGAATAAGGGTAATGTATACAGCATATAAGGCTGCTGAGACAAGAGAAAGAACATCACCAAGTAGAGGATTTGAAGCAGTATTCAACATCATTTCAGATTGTGAATCCCCCAGGCTGACAATTATTGTGCCCCCCATACAAAGGAGAACACTAGCGAGCTTCACCCATGTAAACTTCTCGCCCAAAAATGCTAGAGAAACCAAAAACGTAAAGAGGCTGGAAGCACTGCTTAGGATGGTATTTGACTACAGTAAAACAAAGGAAATGGAGCTATAATATCGAATGTGATAAAATCAACCATGACCAATATAATAAAAGAAAGGGACTGGATCATCACTTACTGTAACAGTAGTATATTTCAATGATAGATTAAAAGTGAGCTGAGCAAGAAACCAAAAAGGGCATATCAATAAGCTAACTTTTGCCACTCTAATCCGCGTCCAACGCCCTTTTTCATCCACTTGTTTGTCATAAGACGAGCATCCTGTCTCTAACAGAATACTTTCTCCCTTCAAAATTGGTTGTCCATCTTCCCTATGCATATGCATTGAAGTGTTGTAATGATCAACATTTGTAACAAGAATGGTTTCTCCAAGAAGTATGGCTTGCTCTGGTTCCTCCCTTAATTCTTGTAATGCATTCAATTTTTTGTCTTTCCAAAATAAGTTTCCATACTTATCCTCCAAGAAACGTGCAATTTCAACAATTGGGATGTAAATAACAAACAATGAATTGCAGATGTATGTAACGAGGAATGGTGAAACACCTTCATCAACAACAGATTGAACTACAAAACTAGCAGCTATCCATATGGTTGCAACCAAAAATATATAAAACAAACCGATTCCCCATCTCCAAACTTCATTTTTCATCTCTTACAAATCTCAATGCAATTGCAGCCTCCAACTTTATCCCAGAAATTTATCCCAAATCCCAACCTCAAAAAACCTAAAGGGTCAAAAGACAATCTCCTCTGTATTTATAACAAAATGCAGCCACAAATTCCACTCTCCGACGCAATTTAACCTACGCGTAACCAAAAAGGCACTCAAATTCAAGGAAGAAGAAATGAACACGAATTATAACAGAGTGCGATCAAATTCCAAAAGAAGGTAAACATTACAAGTATCGAAAACGGAAAAATAATAGAATTGCAATCAAAATGACGATCGAGGTCGGAAGTCGAACACATGCATCAGAATCCATAGAAGGTTTGTAGAATCATCATTTTTCTATACACACCATGAATTCCAGTCGTCGAATTTTGTAATCCTTGTGAAACAGATGCATCTGGGAGATTGAAACCACGGGAATTTTGGGCTAATGACGATTCAAGCTGTAGAATGAAAGAATCGGAGAAGAAAAGTTCACCACGGCGGCGAATCGACAGAAACCCAAAGAGATTGGAAGAAAATATTCTTTCGACGTCATGGCAATTTCAGTGACTTTTAACACCAAGAATCGTCAATGGAGTGTTCGTCAAAGATACATCATACATCCACGTAATTTCTTTTTAATGTTTTTTCTTCTTCTAAATTTTCTATTGAAAACCATCTCATTTTTAGGGTTTGGGTTTTAAAAATAAAGTTTAAAATAATATTTTTTTTATTATAAATATCATAATATATAAGTGAGACCTAACATTTGCCCATTACTCCATGTATTGTCCGTGTGAATCAAGATTACAGATTATATATATGGAACATGTAATCCACCTTCTACTTGTCAAATTGTTTAGAAATAGTGATATTTTGTGGGTTTTGTAATACATGCACATTGGTGAGAAAAATCTATTCCAAATTTCCATCTTCTATATTTTCTAAATTTCATATATTTTATTTTATTTATTTATCATTATTATATTTATATATTATTATATTATATTTTCTCCATATCCGTGCTCTTGTTGCGCTTCTCGATTTTACAACATGTTATCAATACAAGTCCATGTTATTTTCTCCATTAAAGGTATATTTTTTCCCTCTTTCTTATAATTAATAAACTAAATAGTATTTTGTATGTTTGATATATACTAAATTTCTAATAGAAATCTAACGTCGTGTAATAGTGTTACCATGACAAATTTTACAAAACTAGAATTCTCCATCATTAACATTAATGATAGAAGTTATTTATAGTGTGTGTTTGATGCCGAAATACATCCGGATGCAATGAACCTTGGGGAAACAATCATAGAAGGGAATACGACATCAAATCAGGAAAAGACAAAAGCCACGAACTTCCTTCACCATCATCTCCACGAGGGATTAAAGGTGAAACATCTAATAGTGAAAGATCCCCGCATCTTGTATAAAAATTTGAAAGAGAGGTATAATCATAAAAAAACAGTTATTCTTCCTAAAGCTCGTTATGAGTTGATGCTTTTGAGGCTACAAGATTTTAAGTCAGTAAGTGATTAAAACTCCGCATTATTTAAAATAAAAAAAAATTGTTATTATGCGGAGAGAAAATTACAAATGTGTATATGTTAGAGAAGATATTTTCTACTTTTCATGTCGAATATGCTCCTGCATAGCAATATCGAGAGAAAAGTTTTAAATATTATGAACTCATCTCATGTCTTCTTATAGCCGAACAAAATAACAAGTTATTGATGTAAAATCACGAATCTCGACCAATTGGAACAACACCATTCTCTGAAGTGAATGTTGTGAATTTTAATAATCGTGGTTGAGGTCGTGATCATGGCAGAGGAAAAAATAATTATTATTTTTGTGGTGCTCGTTCTAATCATCCAAATTTCAAAAGAACCGCTTGAAATGATGATGATAAAGAAAAGGTTCCACAAAATAAGAATTCAAAAGGTGATGAATAAAAATGCTTCCAGTATGGTATGACTGGCCATTGGTCATGAATTTGTCATACATCGAAATACTTAGTTGATATGTATCAAGCTTCCCTGGAGAAAAAAGGGGGAAATGTGGAAGTTAATCTTGCCTACCAAGATAATTCTACATTTGACTCATCCAATATGATAAATTTAGATGTGATGGACTTCTATGAATCTCCCAAAGAGAAAATCGACACAGTTGATGGAACATCAAGTGTTTTTTTTACTTTGAGAATATCTAGACTTAATGTTATTTTTTTTCCTTATCTATCTTTATTTTTTTTCATAGTTAATGTTAACCTTTGTATATTCCATGTGTTGTTTTTCTTATTGTAATTATTTTATTTTAGTGAAGAAACATGGATCATTTTCATATGTTGGGTGATTAAAAAATAAACAAAGGAGATCTATGTTTGGTAGACAGTGAACCTAATTGACAAGTAAAAAAAAATTTCTTCAAAATAACAATGCTGGAAGCAAAAGTTAATACAATATCAGGTTCTGCAAACCTAATTGAAGAATTTGGAAAAAAAAATTATTTTTCATAGAGGAACAAAATTTACAATGCATTGTTCTCTAGTCAATCAAAAATAAATCTAATTAATTTTAAGATATATGTTGCAATGGTTATCATATTGAGACTAATAGAAAAAATAAGACAGACATTCTTTATATCATATCTATTGTCTCAAATAAAAAAAGTATATTGGAAAAGTTGTTTGCTTTATCTTATGGATTGTATTATACTCATATACGAGTAATTGAAATATATGCAACAATAAACATGAAGTTCACGAATCCAAATATATTTACAATTTGACATGACAGATTAGGTCATCTAGAGTTAGGGTTGGAATACTCTCCTCATCCTCGCCCCATCCCCGACCGGAGATCCAGTTAGGATCCTCGGTTTGACCCTCATCCCCGACCAGAGATCCAGTTAGGATCCCCGATTTGACCCTCATCCCTAGTCAAACTGGGGATTCCCCGCCCTGATCAAAGCGAGGACCCGACCAGCAGGGATTTTTGCCAACCCTATCTAGGGTCTATAATGATGAGAAGAATTATTGAGAATTTAAATGAACACCCATTAAAGAACCAGGAAATTCTTCAATCTAATGAATTATCATGTGATGTTTGCTCTCAGGCAAATTAATAATTAGACCATCATCAGCTAAAGTGGAAACTAAATCACCTGAATTTTTGGAACGAATCCATGATGATATATGTGGACCTATTAACCCCCAAATCATTTAAATATTTTATAGTATTAATAGACGCATCAAGTAGATGGTCACACGTATGCTTATTATCAAGTCGAAACCTTGCATTTACAAGATTACTTGTTCAAATAATTAAGTTAAGAGCACAATTTTCTAATTACATAATTAAAACCATACGTCTCGATAATGCTGGTGAATTTACATCACAAGCTTTTGATAATTATTATATGTCAATTGGGATAAGTGTTGAGCATCCTGTAGTTCATGTTCATACACAAATGGTTTAGTAGAAATTTAGAAAATATTTGCAATTAATTGCTAGACCATTACTTATGAGAGCTAAGCTTCCTACATCTGTATAGGGTCATGCTATTTTGCATATTGTATCACTTATACATATTAGGCCAATAGCTTATCATAAGTACTCACCATTACAATTAGCTCAATGACCATGAGCCAAATATTTTCCATCTGAGAATTTTTTTGATGTGCAGTATATGTTTCAATTATTCCACCACAACGTACTAATATGGATCCTTAAAAGAGGTTAAGAATGTATGTTGGATATGATTCCACATCAATTATTAAATATCTTGAACCCTTGACTGGTGATTTATTTACTGCATGATTTGCTGATTGTCATTTTCATGAGACAAATTTTCTAACTTTAGGGGGAGAAATTATGAAGTTGGAAAAAGAAATGCATGGAATGCATCGTTATTGTCTGATTTAAATCATTGTACAAATCTAAAGGAACTCTTATTGAAGAAAACCAATGAGCGGAAGCAAGATCTTTCCAAGCCCATTGTAAAAGAATTAAACACATTCACAAACATATAGAACAGTTATGCATCTTATACAAAATTATAACATGCTTAAGTAATCAAATACAGAAGGAATGAGAGACATACCTTTGAAGAACTTTTCTTCTGTAAATCTCTCGTTGTCGCTACAATCGTCTAGCCAATCTCTTACTGTTGTTCAGATCACAAACAATCTGCTCATTGAACAAACACCCTTCGACACTCCACTCGGCAACCTTGGTATTCTCGGAGTGAGAATTCAGGAGGTGTGGGCTCTATGTGAATTTGGTAGAGGGAAGGAGGAATAAAATGATCGAACTACACGATCAAGTAAGTAGGAGAAGGTTTTGTCTATCGCATAAACTGAGAGTACTTGATCGTTTAGAAAATCTCGCTCTTGTGAGAATCGCCTAGCCAATCACTTAGCAAATCTCACTCTACACGATTGTTTAGTCTCTCGCTAGATCGTTTAGTAAATCTCTTGCTATCGTTTAGTCTCTTGTGAGGGCTATCGTGTAATCTCTCGTGAGTAAACGATTAGTAATTCACTAAATGAAGCGATCTCTATGTAAAATGAAAACACTTTTCATTTTATTCTTCAGTTAACAAAAACTGAATATAACCTCCCACTTCATGCACGGTTAAAAGAGAAACCAAATAACCACCCATAATTATCTTATATTTGTCTTATTATTATAGATAAATATAATAACCAACTTATCATATTATATTTATAACTTATAGTTTTAATATCACATCATATGTAATATTTAAACCATAGTTCTTTCTCCTTTATTTAATACAAATCATATTTATATTGTTGAGGTTGATGCCCTAAAGTCTTGTGTTCTATAGTTTGTAAACAGTATATACAAACACCTATGATAGTTAATATATGATATTTACTTCACATCTTGTTGTTTTGCTCGGTTATTTGTTTTATGTGCTTTACCAAAAACCAGTAAACATAAAATCCCTAGTTATTTGTATGTGACTCAAGCATGTATGTGGTGACATACAAGTGGATCATGTCTTGAGTGATAACCAAAATGGTCTGTAGTAAATGGATAAAGGAGGGAAACTTTATCTTGATAACGCTAAGGACGCGGTTCGCTTTGTGGAATGGTCACAAGTGTTGTGACTTATCACAGATGGTCTGATCCTGATCATTCGTGTTGGGGACATGCGAGCGGGGGCGTCCGATACAAAGAGTTTGAATAAGACCTGACCACGAAGTGTTAATGTCTCGTTATATAACACCGTTCATGACAGAGACTTCACTTCACTAGGATGACCATAGGTAACATGATCTCAATCCTGAGTGAGTTGGGAACTCCTGCCATTGAGGGCGGTCAATCCTTTTGATTTGTATGGGTACGGAGTAGCCAGGTCGCCCGATTCAACCTACCACTCTTGGGATTTATACTGATTTGTGGAGCTGGGGAACCAGCTACACAAGATGTTGAATTCAACTCCTTCCCCGAAAGATGGCGCGTAATGATAGATGGCTGCCGGCTTAAGGCGCTGATTTTTAGGGCCTTGAACTATGTGGCCACCTACATCTTCTCTGCGCCCGAGAGGTGTTCACACATTAACGTGCCCTTGTGTTGTATTGGGCCATGAACTCGAAATGTCCGGGCACCATACATCTTCTATTGGCTCGAGTAGGTGTTCGGCACACATAGTATGGACTATGTTGTATTACTTCTCATTAGGAGAAATCTCAATGGTCTTAAGGAGTGAGATTAACTACAGGGGCGCAACAGTATTGGTCCAGTGTATACTTACGAGATTGAGAGGGTCATTTGTACTCATGATTGGTTATATGTCCGGTTTGACATGACAGAAATTAATATATAAATTTAAAGTAAAGGAACCGAAGTTCAGTTTGTGTCTTACAGTGGAATACTGACAGTTAACCGCGATGGTGGATTTCGTGGCTAAAGAGTCTTAGTCTTGCTATTCCACAGTACCAGTTTGTGAAGCTTCATGCCCGGAGTCCAATAGGTCACCTGGGTAGGCCTTGGATAAAGTCGAGAAACCAGTTCGTTTTGGTTAAATTTGAAATGTTCAAAATTGCAAGAGGAAAGTTCAATATATATATGATATAATTTGACGTAATTAATTATCATATGATATAATTGGCTAAATGTATGAGATACACTATTTTTCGGAGGAAACCTTAGAATAAATATGATTCTATATTTCAAGTGAAGTGAGAAAATACTGTAATAGTAGATATTATGATTCAAACTATAGGATATACAATTAATATGATTATATTATTAATTAAATTAATTGTTAATTATTGATAATGTGATGGGATTATCCACGTAGCTGAAACGTAGGGGAGTGAAAATGCTAAAGTTCAAGTTGGCTACGATGGTTATGGTAACTGGCGGATTAAAACAATGAATCGTTTTATTTAATGCGTTCGTGCATTACGTATTATCGCGTTGTCCGAAAAGAATCCGTTGAAAGCCTCGATCAGCGAGAGCCCCTATTACGATAGCAAGCTCGTTCGTTCCTAAAACAACTTCTAGGTGACCTCACGGGCTTCTCTAACGTTGATGTATAACATAATATTTCCGAAAGGCGAATCGTTTCCTATTTCGGCTAACACGATCTGTAGCTCTACTATACGTAAGCATTTCCGCTATACGATAGAAGAGCTTTCATCTCCACTTGCCTTTCATCTACACGACGCTTTCTCCTTCCGTCCTCTATCAAACTCACCAAAGGCTCACTCTTTGGTGGGGGGGGGGGGTTTTTTTTTAGCCCAAGCCATTACCGAGTTTCTCTTGTGGTTGGTGTCATCCCCGCTGCATTGCTCGTGTACGCTCTGATTCGTGTTGTTGGCAGTCAACATACTCGCCGGGGGTTGCTGGTAGATCAGTGGGGAGGTTTCCTCTACTTAGGGTCTCACCACATTCCGAAAAGGAGTCTATCATTGGTTTATAAACCCTTTCCTTGTGTTTTATTGTATTCTGAGCCATCTGATAAATGAGTTTTATATTGCAGTAGTTGTATGTGTTGAATGTATATCGTTTGTGTTTCGGTCACTGTGAAATCGAGCGATCTAACCCACTATGGAACTTCTTTTGTAATGGATTCGGGCTTCAATTTCGGTAAGAATTCCAACGCGTTTTTGATAAGAACTCCGAATTTCAATGTCTGCAACGAAATAAGCGTTATTACATTCATGTGGAGTGCACTAATTTTTTTCTTAAGCTGGGTTTTTTAAATGTTAATTCTAGCTATGGATGTGCCGGAATTTAATGGGATGTTTTCGGGATGAATTGCCCTCATTTGTTAATTCCTTTACATTTTGCGGTTATCTTGTGGAGGAAAGCGCACCTGCCTGGTTTGGTTGGGAAATAAAATGACCGTAATTGTAGAGTCCGTTATATCTTCAACAAATGTTGGAGTTCTTGAGTTGTTTGTCCAAAGTTTCTGGGGCAAAAGGGTTTGCGTCTTCGAGGGAAGGATTAATGATTATAAAGGTTTGACATCGCCCATGTGTTCAAGAGAGTTACACTAATTACGAATCTATTTGAGATCCATCGCATCGTGTAGATGAAGAACTATGTCCGATCGCCAGGATGTTGAAGTATTCGGATTAGGCTTTTCTTCCTGTATCTTATGGCATTGAACGTAATGGGCGTGTAATGGGATCAAGAGTGATTCATGCTATGAGGGTGATAGAATTGGCAATACGCGGATCGCGGGTCGCTCCAGTAATCAGTTTAATGCTCTCAGTAGTTGCCGAGCTAGACTAACATGGTCGTTATGTTAGAGTCAGCTAAGGCTTACATCGCTATTGTAACTGATGCTAAACGTCGCTTAGCATCGCAATGGGTAATCATCGATCTTTATATTACCCATAGTTGTATCGGGTCAAGGTCGGATCTTTATCACAAACGATCTTAGGCACGCTAACGTTCGTTTAAAGCGTGTGCTAGACGATCGTTTAGTGTCAAGCAAGCTTTCATGCTTAGTAACTGACTAAACGTTCGCTTTAGTAACTCAAAGGTAAATTGTTACCTGTCGTCGCGTTTCGTTACAAAATCAACAATTGTTTGGTACAGAGACGATTCAGGCGGCCTGCGACAGCTCGTCGTTGTCTAAACGCGAAATCGTTGCTAATAACTTCCTATCGTCTAGTAACGCGTCCAATTAGTGTGCCAGAATAAGGTAACACCACCTTCATTCAGTACCATAGATCATTTGCTTGAAACTTAATACGAATCGTTTTACTCGAACCCGATTCTACCCTCGTTAGAAAGCTTCTTGCATATACTCTCCACAATTTAAAAGTTTCAAGTTACTCAGACAAAATACGTTACTGAAGACCTCCTAGTGGTAAGAAACTCGTGCCGCGCTTTCGCCTGGGGATGGAAATTAGGTGGCTCGAGAACGAAAAATCTAATAGATTAAGGACATTTATTCTCATTTACCTGTATTGGACATAATTACAAAGGCTTCATCACCGTAAAGATATACACATTATTCTCTGATGTGAAAAACATAGCGTGAGTATTTTAAAGTCATAACAATATAAATCTCAATAAGAGAAATCTCACCTAGGAAGGATGCAAATTATTCAATGACATCATACTCCCCATATCTGTAAATTTAGAATAATTTAGAGAAGGCATGATTTAAAGTAGAGCATGACCCGACAAATCATACGTAAATATCACAGAGTTTACACTTTTATGATGCATTAAGCATTGACATCCTATCACCATTATATCAGCTGGGAAACCACCAGGGAAAGAAAGGGGAAGATAGCATGTTTTGCTTGGTTATTACGCGTTATATAAGTTAATGACCGGACATTACATGAAGCATGACATATAGGTACTTTATAATTTGTTTAAACGCTCGTATGCATAATTGTTTTGTTGTTTCTTTTTTAAGAGTTTAAAGAGAAATAAGAACTAAAAGAGAATAAGATAAGATATACCATGTTAACTTTAGTTTAAATTCAATGGTTTTGATAGAAAAACATTGGAATCAGCAAAGTAGACACCTAG
>NC_052353.1:1589396-1629713 GCF_009727055.1 Benincasa hispida
CATCGCCTCGAGGCACCCTGGGAGTGTCCCCCTAAAGGATGGCAGTTTTGCGCGTTTCTTTATTTGATCTCCTATAAGAGGATAAGGTAACTTAGTCTCTTGTCCTAATCTGTTTTTTTCCTTACCATAAGCACATTAGGGCGGGACTCTGGCACCGAAAACGAGGGGTTACACTTACGCGGAATAGTTAAAAGTTAACGATTCTAGACCAAAAAATGGTGGCTGTTAGGTTCAGTTCCAAGAGTTGGTTCTGCCTAATGGTTCAGAATGTGTCATCCCAGTGAAGGGGCAATTGATCACCCCACCGGTGGCGTTTTTCCTGACTCACTGGGACATCATTGCAAAATAGAACTCTATAACTTAGGGTACTTGAAACTGTTTTGCAAAAAAAAATTGGGTTTAAAAGTAGTTTAGCAAAAATCTAATAAAAATTTGTTCGTATTTTCAGCAAGTTTTTTTAAATGGCTACAGCCACCTTATCGTTGTTAAGCGCCAAAAAATTAAAATTAACTGGCGATAATTTTTCAACATGGAAACACATGATCACGACGATCCTAATCATTGAGGATCTCATGTTCGCTCTCACGGAGGCTTGTCCTTCTATTCCAGCTCCAAATGCCGCTCCAAATGTTCGGAAGGCATACGAGTGATGGACAAGGGCAAATGAGAAGGTCCGAGCCTATATCTTGACAAGTCTTTCTGACGTCTTGGCCAAGAAGCATGAGCCTATGGTCTCAGCCCGTGAGATCATGGAGTCCCTGCGGGGGATGTTTGGACAACCGTCTGAACAGCTTATGCATGAGCCTCTTAAATACATATTCAACTCCAAAATGCAAGAAGGCACCTTTATTCATGAACATGTGCTAAACATGATGGTCTACTTCAATGTGGCGGAGTTGAATGGGTCTACCATCGATGAGGGCAGCCAGGTTAGCATAATCCTGCATTCTTTGCCGGAGAGCTTTCTGTACGTTGTTAGCAATGTGATTCTTAACAAAGTGAAATATAACCTTACAACTCTCCTCAACGAGTTGCAGACATACCAATCTTTACTGAAAAGTAAGGAGAGGCAGAAGGGTGAGGCAAATGTTGCTTCATCCTCAAGGACGTTCCATAGAGATTCGACTTTAGGAACGAAGACTGCACCTTCTACTTCTAACTCTACAAAGGGGAAGAAGAAGAAGTGTGGTAAGGGAAAAGGGAAGGCACCTGCTAACCCATCGCCTGTCGCCTCGAGGAGACGTCCACCAGTTGTTAAGGGAAAGTGTTTCCATTGCAACCAAGATGGACAATGGAAGAGGAACTGTCCTCGGTATCTGAAGGAGAAGAAAGCAACCAAGGCTAAGGCTAAGGCAGATAAAGGTAAATGTGATTTACTTGTGCTTGAAACTTGTTTAGTGGAGCATGATGATTCTGCCTAGATAATTGATTCAGGCGCCACTAACCATGTTTGTTCTTCCTTTCAGGGGATTAGATCTTCGCAACAGCTGGAGGCTGGTGAAATGACAATGTGAGTAGGCACCAGGCACGTGGTCTCAGCTGTAGCAGTGGGAGGACTCCAGTTAGCTTTATAGAATAGGTTTCTAATTTTAAATGATGTATATATTATTCCTGAACTAAAAAGGAACTTTATTTCTGTTAAGTGTTTATTGCAATGTAAATACACTGTTTCTTTCAATTTGAATAAAACGTTTATTCATAAAGATGGTGTCTTTATTTACACAGCAAATCTGGAATCAAATTTATTTGTGCTAAGGCCGTTAGCCATTAATTCCCTCCATAATATTGAAATGTTCAGATCTGCCGTAACTCAATCAAAACGTCAACGAAATTCTCCAAAAGAAAATGCCCAACTTTGGCATCTATGTTTAGGGCACATAAATTTCAATAGGATTGAGAGATTGATGAATAATGGACTTCTAAGTGAGCTAGAAGAAAATTCTTTACCCGTGTGCGAATCTTGCCTTGAAGGTAAGATAACTAAACGACCTTTTACTGGAAAAGGTTTTAGAGCCAATGAGCCTTTTGAGTTAGTACATTCTGACCCTTGTGGTCCTATGAATGTACGAGCCCAAGGTGGCTATGAGTATTTTATCAGTTTTACTGATGACTACACCAGGTACGGGTATGTTTATCTTTTGCAATGGAAGTTTGAATCCTTTGAAAAGTTTAAAGAGTTCAAGGCTAAAGTTGAAAACGCATTAGATAGACGGATTAAGACACTTCATACAGATCGAGGTAGAGAGTTCTTAGACTCTGCATTCCAGGACTATTTGATAGAATATGGAGTCGTTTCCTAACTCTCAGTGTCGGGTGAACCTCAGCAAAAGGGTGTAGCAGAAGGAGCAATAGGGACCTTGTTAGACATGGTATTGTCGATTGTATGAGTTACGCTTCCTTACTGGACTCGTTTTTGGGTTTCATGTGGAGACTTGCGGTGTACAATCTAACTGTGTTTCTGCCCAGAAGTGTTCGCAGAACACCTATGGGTTGGGAATGGGCGTAAAGCTAGTTTATGTCACTTCCACATTTGGGTTGCCCTGCACATATGCTTGAGGGGCTATTCCCCAAGAAGTTAGAACACCGTCGAGGTTATACCTCTTTGTGGCTCTCCATAATGACATGAGGGGTTTATTTTCATTGATTTCCAACGGGAAAATAGGTGTTTGTTTTCCAACAAACGCTATTATTCCTGGAGAAGGGTATATAAGAGAGCACAATCCACGAAGGAAAGTCGTGTTTGCGTGAGCTTTCCAATGCAAACTCTGAAACTTCACAAGAGTTAGTATGGTTGGGAGTATAAATCAGTCGATCGGTCTCCACCTCAAGAGTTGAGGAAAAACCTCAACGTAAGTGGTAGGAGTTACGAAACCACCCCGTTCGCTATCTGTGGGTTTTCACGAAAAATCCCTTGCTTGTTAGCAATGGGCGATGTTGAGAGATCTGTTGTCTTTATAAAAAGGCAATGAAGGATGTTTGACTGGGAATGAAATGAGTCAAAGCCATGGATCTCGATATGGAAGTCGATGTATACTTCAATCAGTATGGGATTTAGTAGATCAGCCTAGATCGGGGTTCGACACCTATAGTTGTAAATGTATCTACAACCACCAAACGGGGTGCTGTAAGGAAATACAGACCTTCAAGGCTCGATTATGGCAAAGGGGTTATATCCAGGTAGCGGGAGTCGACTATAAGGACTTTCTCGCTTGTTGCAATGTTTAAAGTCGATCCGCATCCTTCTGTCCCATTGCAGCCTTATTATAATATATAAAGAATCTAGTAAATGGACATCACAGACGGCTTTTCTGAAATGGAATCTTGATGAGACCATTACTATATCATGCAGGCTCGAGGGATTCATAGACCAAGGCACAAGAGCAAAAGGTTTGCAAAACTGAAATATGGTCTATTTATGGACTGAAACATAGTCGTCCTCGATCTTGGAACATACGATTTGATTGCTGCAATTCAAAGTCGTTATCGGCTTTGACACAACGCTTGTGAAACTGTGTCTACAGAAGATCATTCCATGCTTCTGTCGTCTTCTTAGTGTTGTATCGTAGGACGATATCCTACTCATTGGGAATGTGAGGTTATTTTTTTTTTTTTTGGGGGGGAAAAACTGCAGTTAGGAATGAGCTAGTGACCCAATTTCCAAATGAAATGAAATTCTAGGGAGCGGCTCAAGTTTGTATCTTAGGTGATACAGCAATAGCTTTCGTGGATTCACAAGAACAAAATGCTAGCACTGTCATCAAGCATTGTGACATTGGACAAGTCTCGTTGCTGCAAGTACTCGATATAGGACTCCAAGAGGGGCCTTACTGTTTATAGTTCGTAAAGTGATCTCTTTGTCTTAAGGAAAATGTGTCTCGTAAGAATTCCTCAAGGGGTTGAGGAGATTGAGGGGTCCCTTATGCGTCTGCCCATTGGCACGTTGTTATGTACGCGATTGCCCTGTACTTCGGTCCGACACTCTGCTTACACAGTGGGACATATATCAGTAGGGTATCGTTCTACCCAGGCAGGTCATAGACCATTAGCTGAAAAATATCCTCAAGTATCTTCAGAGACACAAGTGATCTGCAATGCTCGTGTATAGTTTCAGGATTTGATCTTTATTAGGATCAGGATTCTAACTTTCGGACTGATAAAGGGCTCTTGCAAGTTCATATCAGGGTACAAGTCTTTACCATCTCAACAGAGGAGTATAGTGTGGCGATACCCAGAATAAGCCAGGGATGACAATCGTCGACACTACTCTGATCTGTGGCGGAATACGTTAAGCGGGCTCTGCACAAAGTCACTAGAATTCGGTCGTCTGGCTTCAGGAAGTTCTTGATAACCTGGATCATTTCAGATATACTATCTCTTGAAGCCATTTCCTTCTCTATTGTGACCAATAGGGGAGTTGTGGTTAATAACTTCAGAGCCAAGAGTCACCCGGCGCGAACAACCAACACTATACGACGAACAGACAGTCGAATCCGAGGATAGTCGATTCGGGATATCTGTACAGTGCATGGATAGAGCAACTTGATCTGTTCGCACACGCACGAATTCAGTTTGCTGATTCCTTTTACGAAGGCTTTCTCCATCGACTACTGCAGTGTTTAGTAATGTCACTTACGGCAGACCTATGCGGTACAGTTACAGGATTTTCCTGCGGCTCGAATTGAGGGCAGTGGGAGAATTTTTTTTGTAAGCTGGACTTTATCCCTAGTTTAGTTAGATCTTTTGTAGTATCAAGTTTTTTGTACACCCACTTCGTTAGACTTACACCTTGGGAACTGTTGGAGATGTTGGTTAGACCTACTTAAAGTTCTCCGTGTCTGCTGAGTTTATAAACGTATATACGAACACCTGTGGATTGTTATACTATGATATTTATCTCAGCATCTTGTTTGTTTTGCTTGGTTATTTTTATTTTATTTAAGCACTTATACCACAGAACCAAATAACATAAACATTTCTGGTCTATCTGTATGTGACTCAAGCATGTATGTGGTTGAATACAAGTGGATTATGTTCTTATGGAGATGGTCACAAGTATTGGTGGCTTATCCACAGAATTTGATCTGCTCCTGATCATTTGTGTTGGAGACTGCGAGCGGGCGTCCTTACAAGTGTTATATTAAGACCTGACGAGTGTTACATGTCTCGTTATATAACATCGTTCAATAGACAGAGACTTACTTCCTAGGCATGACCATACCGGCTAAAACATGACCTCAATTCCTGAGTGAGATATGAAATAAATATAGAACACATTGAAGAAGCGGTCTTGATTGTTGGTGCGACTGGGCAGGTCACCGATTCAAACCTACCATTTTGGGGTTCGTCTGATTTGGGAGGCTGGGAACTCAGACTACACAAGAAGAATTCACTCCTTCCCAAGGCGGGGTAAAGTGATGGATGGCTCCTTAGGGCTGATTTCGGGACTTGACGATGTAACGCCCACACACCTTTCTTGGCCCGAGAGGTGTTCACACATAGTTGGACTATGTTGTATTGTTCATTAGAGGAATCAATGGTACTTAAGGAGTGATATGTAATTACAGGGGCAAAATGGTAAATTGGCCCAGCTGTACTTACGAGCATCTGTGAAGGGTCATCGTACTCATGATTGGTTATATCCAATGGACACAGAAATATAGTTGTGGTAAAAAGAGTTCAGTTGTTGGTCTTTAGTGGAATCACTGACAGTTAATGGATGGTGGATTTCGTGGCTAAAGAGTTTAGTCAACTATTCACGTACCATTGGAGTTTTAAGCCACAGGTTCATTAGGTCACCTGAGTAGCTTGGATAAAGTCGAGAACCAGTGTTTGAGTTAATTTCAAATGTTCAAATTGACAAAAAGAAGTTTAATTATATATGATATAATTGGACTGGTTAATTATATATGATATAATTGGCTAAATGTATGAGATACATTATTTTGGAGGAAATTAGATATAAATATGATTTATATCAAGTAGAGGAGAAAATACTATAATAGATATATGATATCAAATTATAGGATATAAAAATAATATGATTATATTTATTTATTAAAGTAATTGATTAATTATTTGATAATTAACGGATTTATCCACGTTTGGACGTGGGAAGTGGGGCTGCGATGGTTATGGTAACCGGCAGATTAAAACAATGAAAATCGTTTTCATTTTAATCGTTCATGCATTCGTATTATCACGCGCCCAAAAGAATCCGTGAAAGCGATCGCGAGAGCCTATACGATAGAAGCTCGTTCGTCTAAATGATCGTCTGCCTCACGCTTTGTTTAAACGATCGTATACGTTTTTTCTAAATGATCATTCAGATTTTCCTACACGATCGTGTAGCTCTACTATACGATAAGCATGTCCGCTATACGATAGCATAGTTTCATCTCCCACTTGCTTATCGTCTACACGACACCTTCTCTTCCATCCTCTACCAAACTCACCAAAGCCCACTCTTTGGGTTTTTTACGCCGAGGATACCCGGGTTTCTCTTGTGACGGTGTCGTCCCCGCTACATTGTTCGTGTACGCTCTGATCGTGCTATTGCAGCCAACATACTCACCGGGTGCTGGTAGATCGGTGGGAGGCTTTCCGCTGCTTAGGGTTCACACATTCGAAGAGAGTCTTCATCTGGTATGAACCCTTTCCTTGTGTTTTATTATATTCTGAGCATGTCGATAATGAGTTTTATATGCATAACTATATGTGTTGAATGTATATCGTTTGTGTTTCAATCACTATGAAATTGGAGCAATGTAAACCCGCTCATGGAACTCTCGGTATGAGATCCTTCAATTTATATCAAATTCCTCCAATTGATGTATCTCATATATCAAATCAATTATATCACATATAATTGAACCAATTTAATTATATCATATATAATCAAATTCCCTCTTGTTAATTTGAACACTTCAAACTAACCCAAGAACTGATTCTTAACTTGAATCCATTGAGTTACCAAGGGGACTTTATGGACCTGTAGCTTGAAGCTCCAACGGTACGTGAATAACTGACTAAACTCTTGAATCACGAAATCCACCATCTGTTAACTTTCGGGCACTCAACTAAAGGCCGACAGTTGCATTCTTCTCACTACAGATATATTTCTGTGTCCATTGGATATAACTAATCAATAGTATGATAACTTTTCATAGATCGTTCGTAAGTACAGCTGGACCAATTTACCGTTTTGCTACTGTAGTTACATCTAACTCCTTAAGTACCACTGATTCCTCTAATGAACAATACATCATAGTCCTACTATGAGTGAACACTTCTCGGGCCATGAGAGAGTGTGTGGCGCCACATCATTCAAGCCTCTGAATCAGCCCTTAAGGGAGCAATCTATCTACTTCCCCCTGCTTCAAGGAAGGAGTGAATTCTATCTTGTGTAACTGAGTTTTCGACTCCATAATTAGATGAATCCCCAAAATGGTAGGTTTGAATCGGCAATCTAGTCACTCACACCCATACAAATCAAAGGACCGCCCTCATAGGTGGTAAGAGTTCCCAACTCACTCAGGATTAAGGTCATGTTACCTATGGTCATCTTAGTGAAATGAAAGTCCCTGTCATGAACGGCGTTATATAACGAGACTAAACATTTCGTGGTCTGGTCTTATACAAACTCCTTTTTATAGAACACCTTCACTCGCATGTCTCCACATAAATGATTAGGCTCAGACCATCTATAGCACTTTACAACACTTGTAACATCTACAACCGTTTCTTCTACTGAGAGTTGAAGTTCCCAGGGAATTGCTTGGTTGTTAAATAATTGACTTTGTCCGCATACCAAGGTTCCCTTCCTTTAACTCTAAACAGGCTTTCATCAGGAAATGCGTCCTTGATTTCACTTTCTTGGGCTTGTATTTCTTGATTCTCTAGCCCGGACAGGTGGTCAGCCACCTGATTTTCTGTTCCCTTTTTGTCCTGGATATCAATGTCAAACTCCTGTAGTAGCAGCACCCATCTTATCAATCTTGGCTTTGCGTCCTTTTTGCTCATCAGGAATTTGATGGCTGAGTGGTTGGTGTATATGGTGGCTGACGCACCAACTAAGTAAGATCGAAATTTTTCAATACCAAACACTACATCCAACATCTCTTTTTCAGTAGTGGTATAATGTTCTTGAGAATCATTTAATGTTTTGGACGTGTAGAAGATGGGATGTATCAAGTTACCCTTCTTCTGCCCTAACATAGTTCCTACTACCACATCACTCGCGTCGCACATAAGAATAAAGCTCTGCGTCCAGTCCGGTGCTATCAGTACTGGGGCTGTCGTCAACACATACTTCAAAGTCTCAAACGCGTCAGTGTAGTCTTCGTGAAAGGCTCAGAGGTCGCGCAATCTGAGAGAATCCTCTAACGAACCGTCTATAGAAGCCAACATGCCCTAGAAATCTTCGTAAGGTTTTAACATTTGCTGGTGGTGGAAGTTTTACTATGACATTAATTTTGGCTTCATCTACTTCCAAGCCAGCCTTAGATACTTTGTGACCCAAGACAATTCCTTCAGTCACCATGAACTGACATTTCTCCCAATTCAGACCAAGTTTGT
This sequence comes from Benincasa hispida, assembly GCF_009727055.1. Classification (NCBI taxonomy): domain Eukaryota; kingdom Viridiplantae; phylum Streptophyta; class Magnoliopsida; order Cucurbitales; family Cucurbitaceae; genus Benincasa; species Benincasa hispida. Next base: position 1,597,971 of record NC_052353.1, read on the forward strand.
CTCCTCGCATCGAGCGAGGACGGCCTTCAAATTATCTAGGCATGACTGGAATGAGTCTCCAAAGACTGAAAAATCGTCCATGAAGAATTCAACGGTCTTTTCTAGGAAGTTAGAGAAAATGGCCATCATACATCGTTGAAATGTCCCTGGTGCGTTACACAGCCTAAAGGGCATGCGTCTGAATGCAAATGTTCCAAAGGGACAAGTAAACGTAGTCTTCTCCTAATCTTCTGAATCTATTAGAATCTAGTTGTAACCAGAATAACCATCGAGAAAACAATAAATTTCTTTACCTGCAAGTCTGTCAAGCATTTGATCGATGAAAGGAAGGAGGGAGTGGTCTTTCTTAGTTGTTGCGTTGAGCTTCCGGTAATCCATACAGATGCGCCAACTCTTGACAGTTCTTGAGGGTATGAGTTCATTATTACTATTGACTATCACGGTCGTTTCCTCTTTCTTGGGAACGCATTGAACTGGACTTACCCAACTACTGCCAGATATCGGATAAATAACTCCCACGTCCAACCATTTTAAAACCTCCTTCTTGACCACTTCTTTCATTATGGGGTTCAACCTTTTTTGAGGATCGATTGACCCCGACTTCCCTTCTTCCAGCCTAATCTTGTGTATGCAATAAGATAGACTTATCCCACGAATATCCGCAAGCGTGCAATAAGCTCCCTTCTTCTAGCCTAATCTTGTGCATGCAATAAGATGGACTTATCCCACGAATATCCGCAAGCATCCAACCTATTGCACGCTTGTGCTTTCTTAGTATCTGCAAGAGAGATTTCTCATTAGGCTCTGTAAGATTTGCGAAAATGATTACAGGTAAAGTGTTGTTGGTTCCAAGGAATGCATATTTCAAGTGTTCCAGGTAACTGTTTCAACTCGAGTTCTAGTGGTTCTTCATGTGATGGACGCGTTGGTTTTGTCCGCCGCTCACTCAGACTTGGCGGCTCTGATTCCTTCAAGATCTCATCCAATGTGAGGACCTCACATACATGAGTCTCTTCTTCAGACAACTCAATACTGTTTAGTTGACAATCCTCACTGTCTGGGAATTTTAATGCATTGAGCACATTAAACTTCACCTCTTCATTATCCACCCACAAAGTTAATTCACCTTTAGGCACATCAATTAAAACTTTCCCAGTAGCTAAGAAGGGGCGTCCAAGGATAATTGGTACCTTCCAATCTACTCGTAGTCCAAAATAATAAAGTCTGCTGGGAATATAAGATTGTCAACCTTCACCAAAAAGTCTTCAATCTTCCCTTCTGGGTACTTAATTGTTCTGTCAGCGAACTGAAGGGTGGCAGAAGTAGGTTGTACTTCGCCAATCCCCAATTTCTTAAAAATTGAAAGTGGCATGAGATTAATGCTAGCTCCTAGATCGCACAACGCATGACCCACATCTAATCCTCCTATCAAACAAGGAACTGTGAAGCTTCTGGGGTCCTTCTACTTCTTTGGTAGATTTTTGCTTACTAACGTGTTACATTCCTGCGTTAGCGCTATCACTTCTTTCTCACTGACTTTTCTCTTCTTCGTCAAAATGTCCTTAAAAAATTTTACATATGTTGGCATCTGCTTCAAAGCCTCTATAAGTGGAATATTGATGTGCAGCTGCTTTAGAAGCTCAAGAAAGCGCTTGAATTGATGTTCATCATTCTTCTTCATCAGGCGCCTAGAGAATGGTGCGTTCAACGGCACCTCATGCTTTCCCGCGTTAGACGTGCTGGTTTCTGAATGGCTTGTAGTCTCGAGCATTCTTTATTCTTGATCCATTGAACATGTAATGTGTTCTTTCGAAGGACTGCTGTTTCTTGGATTCCCTTTTCTTTCTTCAAGAGCTCTTCCACTCCGCAACGTCACCACGTGACATTGCTCTTTTCCATTATTATTCTCAGGTGTTTCGATATTGCTAGGTAGAACTCCGGGCTACTTGTTTTTCAACTCGCTTGTTATTTGCCCTACCTGGATCTCCAGGTTTCTAATAGATGATGCCTGACTTTTCAGCAACGCATCATTCTGGGCTATGTACTCCTTCAATAGGTTCTTAAGCGGAGATCCTGAGCTCGACGCATCTTCTCCTCTATTGAAGAGCTGTTGATGCTGCTGATGCGTTTGTTGAAATGCAGGCGGCGGTCCATTCCTTTGCTGATGGTTCGCCTCAGGGTGGTGCTCCTACTGATTTCCTCCTGTCCAAGAAAAATTCTGATAGTTTGTCCATCCAGGGTTATATGTATTAGAGAATGGGTTGTTTTTTATGAAGCATACTGACTAAGGGTTTTGTGGACATTCAGCATTGGAGTGAGGATCTCCGCAGCCCACACAGCTGATCATGGGCTGCCCAAACGCCTCTACCTAATTCACATTCTTCTAATTTGATACGTTTCCCAGCATTATGTTCTACAGAAGGCTAGTCATCGTAGCCACTTAAGCAGAAAGTGTGGCTAATGCTTTGGCATCAACAAAATTAACATTCTGAGATTTCCTTCTCCTGTCATTTTTTCCATCATATGTATCATCCACCCATTCCATATTGTGTTTAGCAATGCAGTCTAGTATCTCTTTGGCCTCAGAATAGGATTTGTCCATAAGTCCACCAACTGTTACTGCGTCTACTGCCATCTGTGATGTTCTATTCAGTTCTCCATAAAACGTCTCCATTTGGATAGTTAGTGGTAGTCCATGGTTTGGGCAATTTTTGACTAAGCCCTTAAAACGCTCCCATGCGGCGCTTAAGGTCTCAGTATCTTCTTGTTCAAAGTCGCGTTAATGGCTGTCTCTTATACACATCTAGATGTGTATAAGAGACAGGTCCATGGTTTGGGCAATTCTTGACCAATCCCTTAAAACGCTCCCATGCGGCGCTTAAGGTCTCAGCTTCTTCTTGTTCAAAGTTCATAATCTCTCAACGCCTCCTCACGTTGGTGGTAGGTGGGAAGTATTTTTGCATAAATTTTTCCACCAACTTCTCCCAGGTGGTGATTTCACCAGGCTCTAGTGAACTCACCTATTGTTTTGCGTCATCACGCAAAGAATAAGGAAACAAGGAAAGCCTGATCGCCTCTGGGGTGATTCCAGGAATCACAAATGAATTACATGTTTCCAGAAAATGCTTCGTATGGGCGTGAGGATCTTCACCACGACCACCCCCAAATTTTCCAATAGTCTGGAGCATTTGGAGCATAACAGATTTCATTTCGAAACTGGTTCCATCTGGCATTGGGTATATGATTCCTGGAGAGAAATCATAGAGTACAGGGGATGCGTATTCCCTCATAGGACACGTGCTGTTATTCGCCATCAGGATCAGATTTTGTGCAGCATGAACTAGTTGCTGATTTGGTTGTTCTTCTGCCATTGCTCGTTGCTTGTTCTGTTGTCTGAGTAATTGCTGCCTTAACTTTCGACGACGGTTGGATCGATTCCTACGTCAGAAGGTCCTTTCAATCTCGGGGTCGTATCTGAATTCATGAGTGCTCTCCCTGTTCATAATACTCCCTTGACTGAAGTGTTTCTACAACATATACAAACGAAATTTCTGGTTAGTTCTTGTTTCTGAATCCCTGGCAACGGCGCCAATAACTTGTTCGTTACTATCGTGAGATGTTCTAGAAATGTATTGTATAGAATAAATTGGAGAAATAAGTTCTAAGTATAAGTGATGCGTTTATGCTTTGATGCGTCTAAGTAATGATAACGCATTGGGGCATTAGTAATGTGCACAGAACGCACACAACTCCTTCTAATGACGTTCAAGTTTTCCTAAACCAGATCCAAGTATAAATCTAATTTAGTTTCCTGGCAAGTCCAGGGTCGATCTCAAGGATTCAGTTAACCAAACACAGACCTTGCGTTGTATCTATTGTAGGGTTTTCCTAAATGAATATGAGAAATGTATTATTTACACTAACTTGTTGTGCCTGTGCAAGAAGATACAAAAGAGTTGAGTGGTGAATGATGGATCATGCGAAAATGGAATTTAAGGTATGTGGACGCGTCGGTCTAAGATGAATGTACACAACTAAGATGTGATGTAGATTAGATGGGATGATTTGCTTATCTTTTTGTTTATGCATTAGACTTTATTCAACACTTCTCAATGCGAATAATATACAAAGCCTATCTCTAGGGTGCATGTGTCTAACACATAATACAGGAAACACCAATAAGTCTATCCCTAGCTGTACTAGGCGTTCTACTTGATGCAGCTTAGTTATTCTTTTGAACAATCTAAGTAAAGATGCTTTTACCAAGTTGTCAAGTTGGTTTGAGCGTTAGACTGAAGTTATGCATAAAGAATTAATGCGTTCAACATAAACAAGAGATAAACAATAGTAAGTATGATGGATCAAACATATGAATTTTATAAAGAAACAAGAAGTCTTTTACAAACACAATATTCAATCTAATGGAGTGAAAGCAATAAATAAGAAGGAAACTGAGTCAAGCCAAAGAATAAAATCTCTTGTAGTTCTTTGGCTCAATCTCGTTGTGTACAATCACTTGTATAGGCGGTGGACGGAGTATCTTTCTCAAGAGTGGTTTCCTCCGCTCCCCGACCGACGGTGTTGGTGGTTCTCAACCTTTTTTATCGTCTCAACACCACGGCACAGCTTCTACAGAACTAAGATTATAACTACAATTTACAGAGAGTAAAGATCTTGATGATTTCCGAATTTCTTAACTCTAGAAGGACTTCACCTATTTATAGGCGTTGGTCACGTCCACTTTGTGAATGGGCAGCATTAAAGTCCATGCCCTGGTCAGCATTAAAGTCCATGCCCTGGTTAGCCGCCTGACTCTCGGAAGCTTTTCAGACGCCGCCTACTGCTTGGAAGCATTTCAGACGCCGCCTGTTGTTGGTGCCCATACTTGCAAATGGTGATGTGACACAATCAGCCTGGAGCAATGAATCTTCTCGGCATTGAACTCCCTCCGACGCATGGCCCATGTGTTAAAGCTTTTCCTGCAGCATTTGTATAATGCGTTAATGCTAATCCTTGCATTGAAATCCTGCAATTCAGTGCGTTAGTGCCGCGATATTTAGTCATAAAACTTCTTTTGCATGAGTTTGCTGATGTTTGAATAAATCCATGCGTTTCTACTAAAAATGAGGAGAGTTTATCATTAAAAACCTTAGTTGTTCCAACTTAAGAGCAAAAATAACTTCTATTTCTACAAGTTATCAATTGCCTCTGGTTAATGAATTCTTTTACATTTCAAAGTTAATTATAAGGGCCCCTGTGTTTTTGGGCATATTATCTTGCTATCGAGTCTGTAATTCAAAGTGTTTGGGTTTGTTTGAGTCGCTCGTGATGAAGTTTCAAGGCAAGGAGATGCGTTTTACTTCGAGGAAGAAGACGACTAAAAGTTGGTCAGATCGTGTAAACGATGGGGGGCAAACGATCGTTGAGTATAGGATACTCATTGCAAGGTAGACGCGCACGCACTAAACGATCATGTGGGCCAGCATGCTTCATCGCATAGTTACTGGCTACATGATCGCTCGGTAAGTGTTACTTAATGTTTGCTCTTTGATCGTCTAGACGATCATGCTTCATAGCATAGTAGTTGTTTACACGATCGTTTAGACTTGCATTTAAACTTGGTGTGTTGCATGATCGAGTGGCCTTCATGCTTCATCGCATAGTCAAAGGCACTCGATAATTGCTACACGATCGTGGTTACTCGACCACTTTGCTAGACGATTACCCGGACAGTTCAAGACCTAGTTTGCTTGTTGAACCGGTTTACTCAATGGTTGAATGTAATAGATAGATTTAATTTTCAATTTTTTAGGCTAATCATCCCGGTCCATTAATTTTGTTGAATGTACATGAGATGTATGTTTTTATTATATATCATATAGTATGCCATATAGTTTAAATCCTACCATAGGTTATGCATTGGTCATGCATTGTCTCTATATTGTAAGAGTTATGATATAGTAGCTTGCATGATTGAATTACATAAGAGCATGCTCATGCATCATATAATATAAGAGTTATGCATGCATTAAGCATATTCATGCATCATCTTTATATTATAAATGTTATAGTATAAGGGTATATGGAAGCATATATGCTTCGTTCACTATTTCTAATTTGAAGCATGACACATAGGTTAAATTTATAAGAGTTATAAATACCTAAGTCTAGCTTAGCAATGTGAATGGATTTGGTTGTTTCCTTTTATAAGTGTTATAATGGAAATTAGAACTAAAATCAATAAGAAAGACATGCATGCAAACTTAGGCTTGAATTATGTTTTAAAAGAGTTTTAAAATTTGATGGAGATAGACTTAAGATCACGGTTCTAATGAAATTAGAAACCTCAGGTTTAATATTTTTATCAGTTTAATAGGATTAAATTGACTAATAAAAGATTAAATATGTACCAAATCTATCTATAAGGGACCTTTTGTCTAAGATGGGTTCTAGGCTGGGGTACTTAAGCTGACGGAAATGGAACACCCCTACTTGGGAACCTACCTGGAAAGGTGAATTAGATCGATTTGTTGCATGCATATAAATTTGATGATAGTCTGTTAAAGTGTTTAATGGAACTTGATTCAAACTTGTTTAATTATCAAAAGTAAAAGTTGTTTTTTAGCAAATTAAACTCACATTTAGATAAAATCAGTAGCCAGATTGTCTAAGTTAATGAATCCCTAGGTAGAAAATTCAGTATAAGGTACTTGGGTATATGATACTTCATTTAAATCTCAACACGTTTCTCCCTAATGTTCACATCGTGAGATCTATCCTCGGCCTCGAGGCTCCCTGGGAGTGTCTCCCTAAAGGATGGTGTTTGGGTAAGTCAATACCAAGGTGAATGGAGAGAAGTTCATAGTAAGTGGGAGCAGGACGTGTGAAAACATATCCCACGGTCTCTCTCATTAGGTTGAATAACGTTTTGTGCATCGCTTTGAGGCACCCTGGGAGTGTCCCCCTAAAGGATAGCAGTTTTGCACGACTCTTTATCTGATCTCCTGAACAGGATAAAGTCACTTTATTCTCTTGTCCTAATCTGGTCGCTTTAGTCTCTTGTCCTAATCTGCTTTTTCCCTACAATGGGCGTATTAGGATGGGATTCTAGAGCCTAAAATGAAGGGTTACACTTACGCGTAATTGTTAAAGGTTAACACATTCTAGACTAAAAAATGGTGACTGTTAGAGTCAGTTACAAAAGTTGTTTCTGTCCAATGGTTGAGAATGCCTCATCCTAGTGAAAGGGCACTTTATTACCCCCACGGTGACTTTTGTCCTGCCTCGCTGGGGCATCATTGCAAAATAGATGTCATTTCACTTAGCGTACATTAGAACTATTTTGCTAAAACTTAAAATTGGTATTAAAAGTGGTGGTGCAAATATACTTATTAAGTTTGTTCATGTTTTTCAACAACTTTTAAAATGGCAACATCCACTTTAGCTCTATTATCTGCCGACAAACTGACTGGCGAAAACTACGCTAGTTGGAAAAACACGATTTTGATCATCGATGACCTCAGGTTCATCCTTACGGAGGAGTGTCCTCCTATTCCAACTCAAATTGTCACTCGAAATGTTCGAGAGGCATATGATAAATGGACATGGGCGAACGAAAAGGCCCGAGCTTACATCTTGGCCAGTCTAAATGACGTCTTGGCCAAGAAGCATGAGCCTATAGTCTCTGCGTGTGAGATCATGGAGTCCCTGAGGGGAACATTCAGACAACCGTTCAGGCAGCTCAAGCACGAAGCTCTCAAGTGCATCTTCAACTCCAAAATGGAGGAGGGTACATCTATTCGAGAACATGTTCTGAACTTGATGGTCCACTTCAATGTGGGGGAGATGAATGGGTCACGCATCGATGACGGCAGTCGGGTTAGTATAATTCTGCACTCGTTGCCAGAAAGCTTCCTACACTTTGTCAGCAATGTTGTGCTGAACAAAGTTAACTATTCCCTTACAATTCTCCTCAACGAATTACAAACATTCCAATCCTTGCTAAAAAGTAAGGAGAAAAAGGTTGGTGAGGCAAATGTTACTTCATCTTTAAAGAAGTTCCATCGAGGTTTGACCTCAGGAACTAAGTCTGCACCTTCTACTTCTAACACTTCTAAGTGGAAGAAGAAGAAGGGTGGTAAGGGGAAAGGGAAGGCACCTGCTAACCCACAACCTATCGCACATCGAGGTAGGTGACCAATGTTGGTTGAAAAAGGAAAATGTTTCCATTGTAAGGATGGGCACTGGAAGCGGAACTGTCCTCGCTGGTTGAAGTAGAAGAAGAAGGCTAAGGCCAAGGAAAAACAAGGTAAATATGATTTACTAGTTTTGGAAACTCGTTTGTGGAGAATGATGATTCTGCCAGGATTATAGACTCTACGGCCACTAATCATGTTTGTTCTTCTTTCTAGGGGATTAGATCCTGGCGGCAGCTTGAGGCTGGTGAAATGATGATGCGAGTAAGTACTAGGCATGTCGTCTCAGCTGTGGTAGTGTGAGGACTCCAGTTGACTTTACATAATAATTTATCATTTTGAATGATGTGTATGTTGTTCCTGAGTTAAAACGGAACTTAATTTTATTGGGGATGATACCCTAAACTCTTGTGTCCTGTAGTTTGTAAACATAGTTTTGAACAAACACTTGTGATGTATGATATATGATATTTTCTTCACTTATTGTTCTATGAACATTAGATGTTTTATTTGCTTTACCACAAACCAATAAACTAAAATCCCTGTTGTCATTATGTATCTTAAGCATGTATGTGGAGACATACAAGTGGATCATGTCTTAAGTGATAACCAAAATAGTCTGTAGTATATGGATATAGGAGGAAAACCTTATCCTGGTAATGCTACAGATGCAGCCCGCTTTGTAGAATAGTTACAAGTGTTATGACTTGCTACAGATGGTCTGATCCTAATCATTCATGTGGGGACATGCGAGTGGGGGCGTCCTATACAAAGAGTTTGTATAAGACCTAACCACGAAGTGTTAACGTCTCGTTATATAACGTTGTTCATGACAGAGACTTCACTTCACTAGGATGACTATAGGTAACATGACCTCAATCCTGAGTGAGTTGGGAACTCCTGCCTTTGACGGCAGTCCTTTTATTTACACGAGTGCGAGTGGCCTGATCGCCAACTCTCACCTACCACTTTGAGGATTCGTCTGATTCGGGAGCTGGAAACTCAGCTACACAAGATGGAATTCACTTCTTTCCTGAAGTAGGGGTATGTAGATAGATTGCTCCCTTAAGGGCTGATCTCGGGGCTTGAACGATATGGCGCAACACACCTTCTCATGACCCGAGAGGTGTCCACACATAGTAGAACTATGTTATATTCTTTATTGGAGGGATCAGTGGTACTTAAGAAGTTAGATGTAACTATAGGGGTAAAACGGTAAATTGGCCCAACTATACTTACGAGCATTTGTGAAGAGTTATTGTACTGTTGATTGGTTATATCTGATGGACACAGAAATATATCTGTGATAAGAAGAGTTCAGTTGTCGGTCTTTAGTGGAATGCCTGGAAGTTAACGGATGGTGGATCTCGTGGCTAAAGAGTTTAGTCAGTTATTCACGCACTGTTGAAGCTTCGATCCATAGATCCATAAGGTCCCCTTGGTAGCTCAATGGATTCAAGTTGAGAATCAGTTTTTGGATCAGTTTGAAATGTTCAAATTGACAAGATGGAGTATGATAATATATGATATGATTGATTGGTTAATTATATATGATATGATTGACTTTATGTAGGAGATACATTAATTGGAGGAAAATGAATATAAATATGATCTATATCTAGTGGAGGAGAAAACACTATGGTTTATATGTGATATTAAACTATAGGTTAATGAATATAATATGATTATATTTATTATTTTTAATTAGACAATTGTGGGATAATTGGGCCACTGTTTTCTCCGTAATCTTGTGTTAGTGGAAGGTTTCATTCAGTTTTCATAAATGAAGAATAAAATGAAAATCGTTTTTATTTTGAAAAAGATAACGAAATTTGCTCACGAAGTGTATACTGCCCATCGCATAACAAAATGAGAGACTATACAATAGCTCAAAGTTTCTAAACAATCGTATACACGCGTGCCTCTTTCTAAACGATCACATAAGTTTTTATAAACAATCGTTTAGCGCCTAAGTGATTACTAAACGATTGTCTATACGATCGCAACCTATTTAATACACAATCATGTACTTTCTTCTAAACGATCAAGCATTGTCTATACAATAGACCTGCCTTCTCCCACTTGCTTTGTCGTTGTATACGATCTTCCATCCTCCTTCCCTCTACCAAATTCCAACAGAGCCCACACTTTGGATTCTTACACCGAGAATACTGAGGGTTCTAAGTGGTGGTGTCATCTCATTATCGTGTTCATGAGTAGACGATCGGGTAATTTAGTGAACGATTGGCTTGGGCGTTCCAGCGAGAGTGAGAGAAGAAGTTCATTGGTGAGAATGAGATTTTCGGTGAAGAAAGGCTCTTCAATTAGTATGTTTTCTTGTTCTCTTGTTATTTATTTCTAAAACCATGCTGGTAATTTGTTGTTTATTGCATAACTTGTCTGTTAGATTGTAAATATGAAAATTCTATCACAATGTATTTGGAACGATCTGCTTCTGCTCAGAGGTACTCTTGTATACGAGTTCCTTCAAATTTCTGTAAAGTGTCTGATTGAATGTAAAGATACTCTCAACTTTTCGGTGAATAAAGTGTTTATTTTGAAAGATGGTGTTGAGATTTGTTCAGAAAAACTGGAATAATTTGTATGTGCTAAGGCCGTTAGCAACAAATTCCCTCCATAACACAGAAATGTTTAAAACAGTTGAAACTCAAAGAAAAAGGCAATGCATTTCTCAGAGTATCTATCTTTGGCACTTGAGACTTGGTCACATTAATCTCAATAGGATTGAGAGACTAGCTAAAAGTGGACTTCTAAACAAGTTAGAAGATGTCTCTTTACCGTCGTTTGAGTCATGTCTCGAAGGAAAAATAACAAAAATATATTTTTCTGGAAAAGGTTGTCGAGTCAAAGAAACCTTAAAGCTTGTGCATTTGAACCTCTGTAGACCGATGAGTGTTAAAGCACGGGAAGGTTATAAATATTTCATTAGCTTTATAGAAGATTATTCAAGGTATGATTATATTTACCTAATTCATTTTATGTCTAAAGCTCTTGAAAAGTTCAAGGAATTTAAGACCGAGGTTAAGAACCAATTAGGTAAATCTATTAAGACACTTCGATCAGATCGAGGTGGGGAATATTTGGACTTGAAATTCCAGGACTATATGATAAAACATGGGATTCAGTCACAACTCTCTGCACCAAGAACGCCTCAGCAGAACAGTGTATCTGAACGGAGAAAAAGAACCTTGTTAGATATGGTTCGGTCCATAATGAGTTATACTCAGTTGCCTAACTCATTCTAGGGGTATGCAGCAGAAACTGCAACTTACATTTTGAATAACGTTCCCTCTAAGAGTGTTTCAGAAACACCTTATGAGTTATGGATAGGACATAAAGCTAGTTTATGTCATTTTCGAATCTAAGGTTGTCTGACACACTTGTTGGTGCAAAATCCTAAGAAATTAGAACATCATTCAAAATTATGCCTATTTGTAGGTTACCCTAAAGGAACGAGAGGTGGTCAGTTTTATGATCCTCAAAATAATAAGGTAATTGTATCGACAAATGCCACATTCCTATAGGAAGATCACATTCGAGATCATAAACCTCGCATTAATGCTACAGACAAATCAACAAAAGTTGTTGATCAGCCTTGCTCATCAACAAGAGTTGTAGATAGATCAAGGACGTCTAGTCAATCACATCCTATTCAAGAGTTGAAAGAGCCTCGACGTAGTGGGAGGGTTGTGAGACAGCCTGACCGCTATATAGGTTTAACTGAAACCGAAATCAACATACCTGATGATGGCTTAGAGAATCCATTAACATATAAACAAGCAATGGATGATGTTGATCGAGGTCAGTGGATCAAAGCCATGGACCTTGAAATAAAGTCTATGTACTTTAATTCAGTCTGGGAACTTGTAGATAAACCTGATGAGTAAGTTCTATCGGTTGTAAGTGGATCTACAAGCGTTAAAGAGAAAGTACAGGCCTATAAAGCCTGGTTAGTAGCAAAAGGTTATACCCAGGTTGAGGGGTGGACTATGAAGAAACCTTCTCACCTGTTGCTATGATCAAATTAATCAAGATACTCTTGTCCATTGCCACTTTTTATAATTATGAAATTTGGCAAATTGATGTCAAGACTGCCTTTCTAAATGGAGATCTTGAAGAGAGTATTTATATGGTCCAATCAGAAGGGTTCATTGAACAGGGTCAGAAGCAAAAGGTTTGCAAACTGAAGAGATCTATTTATGGATTGAAACAAGCATCCAGATCTGGAATATAAGATTTGATACTGTGGTCAAATCTTATGGTTTTGAGCATAACGTTGATGAACCATGTGTATACAAAAAGATCATCAACTCCACTGTAGCATTTCTAGTTTATATGTAGATGATATCCTACTTATTGGGAATAATGTAGAATACCTAACTGACATTAAAAATTGGCTAGAAACCCAATTTCAGATGAAAGATCTGGGAGAGGCTCAGTATGTTCTTAGGATTCAAATAGTTTGAAATCAAAAGAACAGAACACTAGCTATGTCTTAAACATCTTATATAGAAAAGGTGTTGTCTAGGTTTAAGATGCAAGATTCCAAAAGAGGTTTTTTACCTTTTAGGAATGGAATACATTTGTTAAAGGAACAATACCCTAAGACACCTCAAGAAGTTGAGGATATGAAACGGGTTCTCTATGCATCAATAGTCGGAAGTCTGATGTATGCAATGCTATATACTCATCCAGACATATGCTTTGCAGTAGGGATTGTCGGTAGGTATCAGTCTAATCCTGGTTATAAACATTGGACTGCTGTTAAGAATATCCTCAAGTATCTTAGAAGAACGAGGAACTACGTGCTCGTATATGGAAATAAGAATTTGATCCTTACGGGAAACACTGACTCCGATTTTCAGATCGATATAGACTCTAGGAGATCTACTTCAGGATCGGTGTTCACTCTAAATGGAGGAGCAGTAGTATGGAAAAGTATTAAGCAGAGTTGCATTGCAGACTCCACGATGGAAGTAGAATATGTTGCTGCTTGTGAAGCAGCCAAGGAAGCAGTATGGCTTAGGAAGTTCCTAAATGATCGGAAGTTGTTCCAGACATGTGTCTACCAATCACTTTGCATTGCGATAACAGTTGGCAATAGCGAAATCCAAAGAACCTAGAAGTCATAAGCGCGGAAAATATATTGAGCGCAAATATCATCTCATCAGAGAATCATGCTAAGAGAAGACGTTATTATGAGATAAATAGCGTCTGAAGACAATATTGCTTATCCATTTACAATGGCCCTCCCGACTAGGATTTTCGAGGGTCATCTAAAGAGTTTAGGATTACTGGTAGAATAAATAGGGCAAGTGGGAGAAATTGTGGGTATGGGATGCCCTAATTTATTGTATTTAGTTTTCTCTTATGGCACTCAACTTTGTTTTAACCCACTAGGGTTTTAGTGGGAGTGGGAGTTTGTTGGATTGTATGTCCTAAAACTCATAATTTTGTAAACAGTAAACATATATGAAGTTTATTCAGACAAGTGTTGTTGATCTTTTAATAACTCTAAATCCAATAAACTATGAATTCTTGGCTATTTTCATAAATACTTGGACTTTATGTGGAGACATAAATTTGATCAAGTTTGATTAAAATAGTCTAAATCATCTATAATACTTGGATTAGGTTGGGTACCTATTTCTGGAGATACTATTGAATACGACCCGCTTTATGATTGTTACAAATGTTGTAAAATGTCATAAACGATGTGATCAGTTCGTTCATGTAGAGACATGTGAGCAGGGGTGTTCTACACGATGAGATTGTGTAGGACAGACCATGAAATAATCACTGTTATGTATGAATACTGTTTACTATTAACACTGATTAATTTCACTTCTTGATGACCTAGATAACTTGATCTGAATCCTGAGTTGTCTATGAACTCCTGTTTATTTGCGATTATCCCTTGATCTGCATTGGTGAGGGTAAGCCCAGCGTCGCAGATAAATATGCCTCTCATTTCGGGGATAAGACTAGGTAGATGGCTGAGGACATAGAATTTGCAAGATGGAATTCACTCCTACCCATTTTAGGGATAGTAGAAAGGTTGTTCCCATAAGGGTTGATCCCAAGTCTTGAACAAGGGGCCCCATCCTCTCGTTGGCTCGAGGGGGAATGAATTTAGTGATTATGATCGTAAATCAATCGTTCATTAGAGGGATAGTGGTACTTAAGGAGAAAAGATGTAACTCAGGGGTATTTCAGTATTTGACCTAGTTGAGGTTACGAACAACCTGTGAAGGATCAACTTATTGATGACGTTTATATCAAATTGACATATAATATATCTACAGTAAAGGGAATACATGTACACCTCGTACTAAGTGAGTAACAAGTGTGTTAAGTAAAATTATGAAAGGAAGTAAAGAAAGTAGGCAGATGGCGGAAGAAAATTCTAAGTGTTAGAAATACTTAGTCAATGGTGAGTTTTAGATATTATAACAAGTGAAAATTGGCTGAGTATGGAAGCAAAGTGTAGGCATACATTGATAAGGCTTGCGGCAGCCTCAAGTGGGTGCGAGCAAAGGCGCTGGATGATCGTGTAGCAGATGAGCGACACTATACGATTGGGTATGCGATCGTCTAGTAAGTGAACGGCACTACACAATGAGGAATAAGGGCCGATCGTGTAGGCGGGCGTGGTGATCGTGTAGTAATTGTGCAGAGGTAAACGATGCTCATAGTAGCTAAGCGATAGGCTATGCGCGAGATCGTTGAGAAAGAGATCAGCGAGATCACTGAGAGCGAGATCGTTTACTAGACGATAGACATTGGGCACTAGACGATAGACGTTGGGTGCTAGACAATAGACATTGGGCACTAGACGATGGACATTGGGTGCTAGACAATAGATATTGGGCGCTAAACGATAGGCGTTGGGCGTTAGACGATGAAGTATACGATGCACGCTAAATTTATATTATGAGGCGAAGGCCTAACGTGGGTTATGAAGGAAGGCAAGAAAAAATAAATTAATTGAAGAAACTCAATAATGGGAATTGGCCGAAAGCACTAAATGTTGGATGAGGTGGCAATTTGATCCTTGAACAGGGGAGGCGGAAGGAAGTATAAAAGAGAGAGGAACTTCAGAAGCTTGGTTTTGGAAAATGACTTAATCAAATTAAGTGAGATTGGTGCCATTCGAAAGCTGGGAGAATCTAGTTTTTGAGGTTGTTTTTCCGAAGAAAGATCTCACATGGAGAATAGCAGATAGTGAAGAATTTATAGAAGGGGCAGATTCTCGGATTAATCAGAGCCCGGAGTGAATATTGGAAGCTCCAAGACAAAATACAAGGAATTTTCGGCTAATATTTTGAAGGTAATAAAGTACTCAATTTTAAACAAGTTTGTAGAAGGAAGTTTCTTTAAAAGAGTCCTGGATTTTGAGTTACGAATTTTTGAAGTTGGAACAGGGAATCGGTGCATAAGCAGGCAGCTACTTTGGAAGATTAAGCAGGCAGCTCACCATAGTGAGCGAGAGCGAGCGAGAGATAAGAAAATGAGCGAGAGCGAGAGTGAGTTAAGGAAAAGGAGGATCTCACTAAGGATGCAAATCTCGCTGGAAAGTTACAAATCTCGCTAGAAGTCACAAATCTCACTAGAATTGGTAAATCTCGCTCATGAGGGTGATCTCACTCATAATGATCATCTTAATAGTAATGTTGTTTTATTGGTGAAAGTTTCATTAGTAAGTGAGCTACCTGAAGCTTTTTGCTGAGAATTCTAAAGAATCTAACCGGGGATTATATCCTTTCAGGGCGAGAAGAGCTAGGAGAGGCATATAAGTCGTTTAAGAGCCCGACGAGCTGTGAGTGACTATAAATGATTTATAAATGGTTTATAAATATTTTAATAATTCATACTTTATTAACAGTTGCTTTTATGTTGGTTATTTTACAAGAAGTTCCAAGCAACGCATTTCTCTAAAGTTTATAAACGCATGCTAGTTACAAGGTTTATGAAATATGCTTTGGTACAATGATTGAACCATGGTAGTTTTCAAAAGGAGATTCTATGATATGTTTATATTACAAGTATTTTTATTATGTTTTAAAGCATATGTGCTCTTAATGTTGTTGAGCATGCGTTAGGGTTAAAGCTAAGATTGAATGAAGCTTGATGTACTATGTTTTAAATACCTAAGGTTATCAAAGTATATGTGTTGGTATTCCTAAACACAATGAAAAAGGATAATGAAGGTAGGGAAGGTATCCTAAAGAGATTTTTATGCTATATTTGAAAACTATTCTTTTTAATACTCTTCGAGAACTTGATAGCTTAAGTGAATCGAATACTGAAGGTAAGGAAGGTATCTGAGTAAATGTACCTAAGGTGTTGACGGTACTTAGAAAACTCCACATGCACGTAGGTAGTTCAATAAAGAGATCGAAGTAAGGGTCTCTTCTGGCCATGGCTTGGCATTGGAAATTAGAGCGATGGATGTTCATTATCAACTAAGATTCAGTTTTCAGATACAATGGTTTTAAAAGTTTTATGTACACGTTTGCTCGGCATATTTTAGTTCCAGTATTATGTTTTCGAGCTTTCAGTTTAAGCATGAGATTTATGTTTTTATTAAGTCATTCACTAAACGAGTAGCTCATTCTTTCAAATATTTTTCTTTTTCCAGGTAGTGGTCATCTCCCCAGACGTTAGTTGTCATCCTGCTCTGCCACTCAAGGACTCTAGTTAAAAGTTCCAAGTCTAAATAGCAGTTTTAGGTGTTTATTTTGTAAATGTTTGTACATATGTGTTGCTCACATTAGGGACTAGTAAAGTATGTTGGGACCCACTAAACTTTGTACCTGTTAATATAATGTAGTTATATTGTTGTTGATCCATGGTGTTATGAGGTTATTTTTTAAAGTTTCCTTAGTTTGGTGAATGTTATATATGTATTCCAGGGATCTAAGCAAGTAAAAGATGTTAAATAGGCAGTAAGTGCCACAAAATGGTTGGTAACTACTATCGTCACATTCATTTCTGGTTTAAGAAGGGTAATCTGGGAGGGGGTGTGACAGTGCTACTATAGGCTATAATGGACAGTCTTGTTAGTTAACGAATGTTGATTAACTAGGTTAAAGAGTTTGACCGGTTAGTCTCGGATCATTGGAGCCCTTGATTTGTAGATCCATCAGGTCTCTTTGCTAGCTCAATACGGACAAAATTGAAGAACTATGTGAAGTAAGAATTTAAAATGTTAAAATTCGGGTTTAAGGAAAATTGTGTTTTATATTAGATATAATTTACAATTAAATTATTAATTTATTAATTAATTATTTTTTAAAGTATACTTGATCATTAGCATGAAAGTGTTTTTAAACTTGATTGATGTGATTAATCAAAGCTAGGTGTCATAAAAAATTTAATATGTTATATTAAATTTGTTTATTTTATTTAATTGAAATTGTTTTAATTAAATATATATTTTTTTAATTTGAAAATTGTTTTTCATTTTTTAATTAAAAATTTAGTTAGTGGAAAAATCCAATTGTTGGATTTTTTTCACTAACTAATTGGACTTTGAAGTGGCATTTCCCAAGCTTGACATCTAGAGATTACATGCTAGTGGAGTTTGAGGTGGAAGACATGCAAAATGGGATTTTGCATGTGTTTTCTCTATCAAAAGGCTTTGTTTTTTAAATTTGCAAGACTAATGCTTCCTCAACTTTTGACTTATAATCTTCCACCTCATTTCTCTTTACTCTCATTCTTTCTATAGTGAAATTCCTTTATGTTCACTAATAAAACGGTCCCACAATCGTGTTCTTCAACCAGAGAATAGTAGGAGTGTTCATGGGTTAGGTTGGGTTAGGTTGAAAGACTTTTTAGACCCAACCCAGTTATTCGGGTTGTAAATTTCTTCAACCTAAATAACCCTTGTTGAAAAATGAACCCAACTCAACCCAACCCTGAAATATTTGGGTTAGGTTGGTTTAGGTTAATCGGGTCATTTGTTTAAAATTTTGTTCTAAAAAGAAGCATAACGTAAATATGTAAAAATCTTATTTAATTATTTTCATATATTGAATTAAGATTAACAACTCAATTTCAATTTATATAGTGAAAATTTTCTTTCTAAAATGAAAAGAAACTACTTTTAAGAGTTGTTGAAAAATAAATTATTAAAAAATAATTAGAATTAAATAAAATTAAAATCAATATATGTATAAATAATTGTGTTATATGTAATAAAAAAATATATTTTAAAGTTAATAATAAATTTCGGGTTGGTTCGGGTTGGTTTGAGTCATATTTGGTGAACCCATAAACCAACCCAACCCATAAAATTTTCATTTTTTTAACCCAACTCAACCCAAATGAGTTGATAGCCCAACTCAAACCACACGTGTTGGGTTGGGTTGATCAGTTTTTTCGGGTCATTGGGTTTTTTGAACACCCCTAGAGAATAAAGGGGATTTACCGTTGATGGTGTCATTCATGCACAGGAGAGGAAGTTTGCAATGGAGTCTTCAAAGGTTGTATTTTCTATCCCTTTTGCATGCTTATTCTTGTTTTTATTGCAATTAGAACGTTGTCGATTTCATCGCTTCCGCTATGCATGCGTTTTTTATGTTCCACCAAATACAACTTGAAGCGTAGATGCAGTGTTGAAGTTATCACTCCATTTTCATAAATCCAAGGACGACCCAGTAAAAGTTATAAGTGGTCCTCGAGTCTATGACACGGAACAATCTATTGGCGTTTAGGTCGTCAATAATAAGTTTCAAACGTATCATGTTGATCGCTCGTTGAGTGTCGTAGTTGAAGCCTTGAATTACCAATATGTTGTTTGTCAATCCTCCATCAAGATGTTGAATTGTCTCATGGCTGACTTAGACATTATATTAAAAGTTGATCCATCATCAATGATAATTTGACCAACCCTTTTTTCTCGAACATATCCAGAGACGAATAAAGGCCTATTATGAACCTTTGACCCCAACAATAAATCTTCATCTATAAAACTTATGGTCGTACAGCAAGAAGCACATGTGCACACCACAGAGGTTGGAGCATTTGAATCTAACAATGTGTCAATAAGGGAACTCTTGGTTACTTGATGGAGTGACAACTAGTCATCTATGTTGAACGATGGTAAGACTTTTGATTCTTCCACCTTCTCCAATGAACTTAAAGAAGTATCCTCACTTTTTATTGTGTTGACAGCATGACATGCAACAATTTCTAGTACTTCCTCTAGATAATTGTCAAGTTTCTTGGAAGGAATTCTTCTAAAGTTGCTGGTCATCGAAGCTGAGGAAAATTCTTGTCTTCCTCCTGTACGAGCTTTGGCTTCCATGCCTTCTTTTTTTTCCAATTATTTTTTTTTAGTTTTACCCCTTCTATATTTCAGCAGAAGCGCGACTTTTTTTTTGTGGAACATGACTTTCTTCTTTTCTAGTGATTCGTAATGATCCACCATTCATCATCCTCTTCAAAAGACTCATCCTTGCTTTGGGAGTCGCCCATCACAATCTTCTGCTAGAACCGAACAACTATAGGCTCAAAAGTCCCAAACTGGATCAAGCTTTCCCTTTGATCATTAAACGGTGTTGATGGTGAAACATTAAAGTCATTGCCACTACTACATGATTGTCTGAGCTACATCATCAAGATCCAACTATATCTTCTTTTCACAAGCCAACTTTAGAATCAGCTTCTTTAGTACAAAACACTTTTCAATGGGGCGACTAACGATCCGGTGATACTTGCAATAATTAGGATCATCTACTTTTTCTGTCTGTTTCGGTCGCTTGCATTTATTGGTTTTTATGCTCTAAAACTCGTAAGTAGTAAATGTTATTAATTGACCGTCATCAATAAAGTATTACAGATGTTAAATCAATAAATGTTATTGTTTGTATTGTTGTCCATTTTGTCTTAATAGCCCTAAATCCAATAAACTAGCATCCAAGGTTGTCTTATGAATCTTGAACTGTATGTGGAGACATACAGTGATCAGTGTTCAAGATACAACTTAAAGGGTCTATAGTATAGGGATAAGGCTGGATACTTTATCCCGGTAACACTATGGATATGGCTCACTTTGTATTTGATACAAACATAATGATCCAACGTATTCGTGTAGGTGACACGCAAGTGAGGTTATCCTAGCAATGAGTTTGCATAAGACTGGACCGCAAAACAGTAACTACTAGACGTAACACCGTTGACTAGTTTGGTTTCTATTTCAATAGGATGACCTAGGCGACTTAGTCTTAATCTTGAGTATATTATGAACTCATGTTCACGAAGGATTGTCCTTTGATTTGCATGTGTGAGGATGGCCAGACCCAATATGTTTATCATTTTGGAGACAAGACCGAGTGGGGAGTTGGGAACATAATAGTACATGATGGAATTCACTTTTTTCCACCTTAAGGGTAAGTAGATGAGTGTTCCCTTAAATGGTGTCTCTGGGACTTGAACAAAGGACCCTACCCTCTCATCGACTCGAGAGGGGGTTTTGTTTATTAGTTGGAGCATACATAGGTTGCTCACTAGAGGAGCACTGGTACTTAAGAAGCCAGAGGTAACCTAAGGGTAAAATGGTAATTTGACCTAGTTAGAGTTAATAACACTCGTGAAGGACTAACTTATTGATATTGGTCTATATTTATAGACACAGAAATGTATCTAGAGTGTGAAGAGTGCAGTTGTGGGTCTTTAGTGGAGTCTACCCACAGTTAACGAATATTGATTAACTTGGTTAATGAGTTTGACCAATTAATCTCATATCGTTTGAGCTTCTGATCTACAGGTCCACTAGGTCCCCTCATTAGCTCACTAGATGATACTTAAGAGGGATAATTTGAATTGTACAAATTAATTTGAGAAAACTATATACTAATGTGATTAATATATAATTAGTTATGACTATGATCTATAATCAAATTGGAAAGTAATATTTGAATAAAATTAAAATTAATTAATTCAAGTGAATTAGATTTACAAAGAATTAATTAATAGAGAGGTTTTGCACAAATCATGAAATGTATATGATAATTAAATATATACATTAAATTGGGTTTAATGTATAAGTTTCCTTTGGGTCCCAATTCCAATACGATCCCCATGTCTCATTAGCCCATACTGCTCATAAGGAGTTGGTCAATCATGCTCGAACATGTACTTATTATAAGTGCCTATTTATTTTCTATTTGACCGAGTATGATACCAATTTTTACCTCTTATTTTAGTGTGTGCTTCTAGATGAGCACATCGAGCTTGGCTAAGGAAGAATTACGGGGCCTAAAACAAAAAAAAATATGTTGATTCGGGTTATTTGATGTCTTAGTCCTCAACAGCTTTCATTAAGAGATCTATGTTTCTCTCCATCTCTGCCATGGCCGCCTCGACTGTTACATTTAGCATCAGGACAGACATCACATCAAGGTGGATTCTTTCCTTGATCGGTTAGAAGTCGAGTTATTAAATAAGGTATTTTCTTTGATGACAAACTCGCCTTTAGGAGATTCTACCAGCTGTTCCAAGATTTTCTTTGTGAGGGCAAAACTTTGTTCATGTTCCTATATGATCTCCTTTGAACAACTTCGGGTGACAGGTCCTATGTAAACGTCACTTGCAACAGTTACTTTGGATGTAATTTTCTTTGGTGCTATTGGTTTATTTGAATGTTGAGAGAGAGATGAGAGGTAGAAAGGTCCCATTAGGCATGCCAATTTGTTCCACGAGGTTTCCGAAGAAACTTGTTTTGTGGAGGTGAACTTTTGTTGATATTGATTTGATGTGAATGTGGTTTAATCTCTAATACTCGATGCTCTCATTCTCTCTCAGTTGAATGTGTATGCTTGATGTATGAAAGTGGAGCACGTTGATGTTCTTGAAATTGGAGTTTTGGAAGAATGTTTGTATCCTCAGAACATGAGTTTCAAGGAGTGGTTCAGTTTTCAGGAGTCTGGGAATCTTCTTGAATTCTTTCTAGGCTGCCTGAAGTCTAAAATTTCTAACCCCTTTAAATGAAGAGAACTCCTCCATTTATAGAGTTCTCGAGGGGGTTTTGTGAGTTTGGGCTTGGTTGGTCATGAACCTGGCTCTTAGGTCCAACTAATTGGATATGGGTCTTATTTAACATTTTGGTCAAATTAAGCATATTCTTAGACTCAACTTGACTTTGATCCAAACTTTAATATTTAATTGGACCAAAATAATTAACTTAATCCAATGGACAAAACGAAAACACATGGCATTATCAGAATTTGCCAATTTATATTTTCAATTTTAATTTGGAACACATGTCAACTTTTAGTTAGTCGCAAATTCAATTATTCGTAATTTCATCATTAATTTCGTAAATGACGTGGTGATTTGTGATTAGTCCAAAATTTCTCATTCAACAATCATATCTTAAATATGGTTCAAGAACTCACCTAGTTAATTAGGTTCCTCAAATCCTCCACCTGGTTGAACTCAAAATAAAAGTTAAAATACTACTTGAGTTGATATAGTTAACTTTTATTTATTTGGTTCTTTTACTTTTAAAATATTCATTTTACTTTCTGTATTTTCATTTTTAATTCATTTTAACACTATAATTCTAACATTTTTATTTTGGTTTATGTACTTTTACTTTAGTACAATTCTAAAATGTATCCATAACTCTAGTTCATTTTGGTGATTGGTCCTTATACTTTCAATGGTAACTTTTGTCCCTAAATTTTTAACAAAAATTTAAGAAATTTAATGAGTTAAATATCATGCTAAATTTTGGATTGAATAAAATGAGATAAAAATGACAATTAAGCAATTAAAATTGACAATATAAAAAGTATAAAAACTAAAATGAACAAAAGTTTAAAATACGATGACCAAACTAAGTACTTTGGAAGTGTAGGAATCAAATAATATTTAATCTTAAATAAAATATTTGAATTTCTTTCGATTTTATAAAATAAATATACAGTTGGATGAAGAAACTATAATAAATACTTAATTCAGAAAGTAATGATGGAGTAAAGACAAGGTATCATCCTCCTCGCCCATATGGTAGCACATTATAATTATTGCAAATATAAATAATTTGATAATTTGATAGGTAATATAATTTGAGTTAATAAATCTCTCTTTCAAGGAGGATTTTTCATGAAGAATCAGCCATTTAATTGAAAATTTTTCATCGGAACACGACTGTATAATTAAAATTTTAAAATCTTTTTTTTACAGGAAAAAAAATGTAAACCAATTCTTGGTAGAGAATCTCCAACTCAAATCGAAAAAAATTTAATAAAAAATTTAGTGAGAGACCAAAAATGGAGAAACGTCATCCACATCTCTATCCATATTTTCAAGTTAAAATATTAGGATAATTATAATGGATAATACTTATCCTTAATAATTAAATTTATAACATTTTTAAATAATTACAAATGTAGTAAAATATATACATAAAACTCTATCGTTTGTAGACTTTTGTCAGCAATAAAATCTATCATAAAAAATTAGATTTAAATTTTGATATATTTAAATTATATCAAAGGATGAAAAAATCGCGATACACTAGGGAGCGTATTTGATACCCACTTGTGGCCTATTTTTCTAATTTTTCTAATTTTTTAAGGATTTTCTCATGACCGTCTTTTCTGTTTCCTTTTTAATTTCTCATAATAATTTGTTTTACATGTTCAAACTTTCTTCTATATTATTATTATTATTATTAATTATTATTATTATTATTATTATTATTATTATATTTGTAATTTATAGTTTGTTTTTTCTGTCTATCATGTCACCAGAATCACAACTATCGTCTGTCCATTTACCTTTTTTTTTTTTTTAATTCTCATAATGTACTCTTTCTATTCTTCTATATTTTACAATTTATATTTTGTCTATTCTTTCCCTTTATTTTTTTTTTCACTTTTTAAGTTTGAGATTT
Organism: Benincasa hispida; assembly: GCF_009727055.1. Classification (NCBI taxonomy): domain Eukaryota; kingdom Viridiplantae; phylum Streptophyta; class Magnoliopsida; order Cucurbitales; family Cucurbitaceae; genus Benincasa; species Benincasa hispida. The sequence continues at coordinate 1,622,097 of NC_052353.1, forward strand.
GATTTTACTACTTATAATAATATATTAAAGATACACAATAGTTGTAAAATAAATCAATTTTACTCTTGAACTAAATAAATCATGCTGGATTATAAACAAAACTACTAATTAACTTGATTGTAAACTCTTCACCTAAAATTCCATAAGTAATCATTTTTTTTTCACTTTTATCTATTATTTCATTATCAATCATATTTTTATTTAACTTATAATTATTGATTTGTACACTTAAAAGTCACAACTTATTACTTAAATAAGTTTGTTCCAAAATTTCAATAAAAAATTGACAATATTTTTATAATTTTTTGTGATATCCGTGATTCTTTTCGAAATATCCATCGATATATCCACAAATCTGAATTACCGATATTTACATCCATAATGATATTTTCATCTTTGGTTATATCTGTTAATACTTTGAACCTAATTGTTATATTTGCAACTGCCCTAAAAATTAATAATTTAACCTTTTCATCTTTTTTAACTAACTATAATTGGTCCCTAATAACCAATTAAACTAGTAATAACAATAACATAAATAAAAATATAAAGGTGTAATGCCTTTATTGTTTCACATTATAACAATAGAATGATCATAGAATTTTTTATTTTTTAAAAAATAATCAAACAGAATAGGTACCATATAAAATGATACAATCATTTGGTACAAGGAACATAAATTAATGAATCTTAGGAGGCAAGTGATACATTAACTTCAACTGAGGAGTCTGTGAGTATAATACCTTTGGAATTTTCAGCTTTAGGGTGACCCAGAGAATCCAACTTTATCCTGACATGCAAAGGTTTCACAAAAATGAGCTCTCTCAAATCTCTTTTACAATTTATAAGGAACTCGATGCAACCCTCTTTTATCATCTTCCCTTTATTTCCTGGGTACAAAAAATCTGCTATCCTCAATGCATGATGTTTGTCCTCATTGCCTTCAGAATCTTGGTTTCTTCTAAGCCTTAAATATAGGGCTGCATAAACTATGACCTGTTTCAAAATTATGCCAACGTTACAACTTCCATGTTATTATTATTTTTCCTAAAATAGTAAAAGAAAACTTGGGATAAACATTTTTATAGAACAGTGTAACAGCACTCTCCAATTGACATTCTTTTTACCATGAGAAGAGCTTGCAGCTTGGTTCTTGAATGTGTGTCCATTTCTAGCTTATGAGCTAGACACGTTTAGAGTATACCTCTTCAACTTCTAATTTATACATTTTTATAAGAATGTCAAACTAAACTTGTGTTCTGATGGTCCAATAGGCAGCAAAGTAATGTTTCTACCATCAGAAATGAGAAAATTTCCTTTTGGACTTGTTTCGGAACAATTCTTTTCTTCATAGATGCATAAGCATATCCAATTCGGAAAGATACATTGATGAAATATTTTCCCACTCAAGACTCAAACCATACAGGAGCAATATCTGATCTATTTTGGTTTGAAGTACAAAGCCTAAATTTGGACGATTGAAAGTATAGGAACTAAATTTGGACGACTAAAAGTATAGGAACTAAATTTGAATGGATTCTAAAGTACAGGAACCAACAAAGTAATTTAACCAAAAGTTCAATATACAACTATGTTTCTTAACATAAATTTGTACCTCGCTAGTTCCAGGACTCGTATTGACAGCACACTCAATGTGAACTTTATTGTCTCCAATATAATTATGAGCTCTAACATTATCTTCCACCATTTCTGATTCTTGCGGTGAAAAGGCTAGACTATCCAATTCATCATACCACTGTTGAGCAGAACCAACCTATAACACAAACGCTAGCAGGTTATTCTAGAAACAAGAAAATGTCACTTGAACTAAAGATGTGTAGGTTCACCTTTTCTGAGGGCTCAGCTACTTCCTCGACAATTGAGATTTCAGTTGCGGTACCTCTTGCCTGTCGCCATATGCTGTCTTCATGTAATGATTCCACTAGTTCAATATCTGTAGGAAGATCAACATTGATTTGTATACCAACCTTACCTGTATGCATGGTGAATTCGTATAATTAGGATGCTAAAATATAAAAGACTCACTATTTCAGCATGCTATATTGAGGGTAAGCAAGACTAGATCTACAATGAAAAATGATGTTGTAACACAAAATCTCCTGGGCCTAAACCAGGTCCAAGTGGAAACTGTACTAGAGAAATTGCAAATCTAACACTTTCATCTCCAAAAAGAAAGTACCAGGCAGCAGTCTGAAAAATTGAAGATGATCAATCTCTGCTCCTTGGAAATTATCGGCACTGCAGTAAAAACAAGATGGATAAACAAAATATTAATGAGGTTGAAAACGAAAAATAATGTAGAAAGGACCAAGCCTACAACATCAAGATGATGAAAATGAAATGAGTTTGAAGAATATAAATTAACCTCATCAAGTGACTAGGTCCATAGCTATCAATCTCTACAAACATCCAAATCAAGTAAATACACTTACTTGGCTATAACCTTCTCTGGAGGTGGAGCTAACCAATACGGTAATCCAAGGACCCCAAAATTTGAAAATTGGAAGCTTGAGCTCTCACCAGATTTTCTATTATATTTCAAAACCACCTGTCCAACTTCAAGAGTGAAGTAAGGGCTAAATATACTAGCAAAAGATGATGGGTTGAGCAGCAAAACAACAACTCATCAATGGAAACATTGGTGTACCTGAGTCGCAAATGATTATGCAATTTTGAAAGGGTGTTAGAGAAGATAAAAGATCCAAGTATGGTAACCCCCCTGTGGTAATATTTGCATCAGTTTGCAGCTGCAACATACCATCAGGTATCTGTTTCAGAACAGACAATCTATCCATGATCAACTGCCCATAGTTCTCCATAATTCTTGAAAGCCCTATTCATAATACAGATCATCTAATTAAAATTTCCCATCGACATCGGTTTTAGCAACGAAACCTACAAATTATGTACCTCTAACAATTTCGATAATTTTTCCCGAAGCCAAATCCATGGTCCATAGTGTCCCAAGACTACAAATTCATGAAGAAAACAAAAGTTGATTATAAGAACCAGCACCCATATTGATTGTGATGCCATGCTGTAAATACACTACTTCAGATAAGAAACATATGGTATCGAGTACCATGCGCAGTAAGGAGAAAAACTGCAGAAACATATAACAAATTATTAACTTGTTGAGAAAATAAGATAATGTACTGCACACACTTTCATTCTACCTGCGACTTAAAATCAATAATCTATCATCCATATATCTTATCATGTGCCAAGGAAACATCAGAGACTGCGGATTGAAATCTTCCACTTCTCTGTCAGGAATGCTTCCTATACCAAATTTGTCCATAATCCAGCTCCATAACTGAGTACTATTCTTATTTGAATAGTTTTCTGGATAGAGAGTTTCCACAACACGCTTACCCAAATCAGCTTTCCTAATGGCATGGTTCTGGACAGTCAAAATTGAGTAACAGCAAAAATTTAAGAGATCATTAGAACTGCCGCGAGATAAACTGACTAATGTCATTGAAGTTAACAGAGAGACAGGTAAGTGGTGGCATTATTAAGAATGAACAACTAAAATGTCTACAAATGGATGGAAACATTATTTGAGGCCGCTTGTTCAAAGGAAACATTTAAATGGGAAAAAAATCCAACTACCCGGACAACAATTAATTTGAATCCTCAAAGGGGAAAAAAATGCATTTAATTTGACGGCGATGTTTAATGACAGAAAGGTCTGCATCATGTTGCCTCATTTTTCATGGATGTCTATTTCTTATCATCTCAAACATTTACTTGCATGACTGAAGTACAGAATCTACAGCTTACATAATGGAGAGTTACGGGGCTTTTCCTATTACCTAGAACTTTCCCTATAGTACAACCTCATCCTTTTATCTTTCTGGAACTCAATTGTGGAAAAAAGTTCAAATACGTGTGGACTGGGATTCCCACTTTCTTTATTTTAAGATTCCTCCAAACGGTTAGCAATAGGCTCAAGAAGATCGTGAGGGACTTTATGTGGGTTGGAGTTGATGAGGGTGGGAGGGCTCATTAAGTTGGGTGGGAGGTTATCTTGAGACTAACAGAGTTATGTGGTCTACGTACAAGAAAATTGAAACTTTTAACATTACCCTTCTAGCAAATTGGTTATGGTGATTCCATCTGGAGTTAGATGCTTTGTAGCATAAGGTTACAACAAGTAGGCATGTTCCTCAACTTGGTGAGTGGGTGTTGTCAAACTTCTTGAAATTTACTAGGGGTTGGTTGGGTTGCTCACTTTTGGGAGGATTGTTGGATTGGAGTAAGTGCCCTTTCTCTTCTTTTCCCTAGGAGAATTAACATGATTAGCTACATTTCAAGGCATTCTTCTGGGTGATTGGAGTTGTAACGGTGCATTCTTTGCAAGGGAGATCTAAGGATTTGGATTACGTTTTAGTAGGTCATACAATTTCAGCACGTGCTCAGCTTGTAACACAGGGTTTGCAATTTGATGATTGATGTGTGTTTCAATAATCGGTTCAAGATGAGAGAGGGGCCGTTTGGTGTGCAGCTCTTATTGCAATCTTAGTATCTTATAGAATCTTTGGCTTGAGAAGAACTAAAGAATTTTAAAAGAAGCTTGTTGCTCATGTGGGGAAGCAAACACTCTCATTAAGTTTGATTGAACATACTAACTTTTCCATTATTATAAATGGGAGACCGAGGGGGGAAATAGTTGCTAAAAGGGGGCTTTGTCAAGAAGACCCCATCCCCATTTTTTTTTCGCGATTCTTGGGGATGCTTTTCTAGGGATGCTTTCAGTAACCTGGTGCACTATTGCAGTGAGAGAAATATCATCAAAGGATTCTCTTACGATCATCCAGCTATTGAGATTACACACCTCCATTATGTGGATGATACTTTACCTTTTTTTAGCTCTTAGGATGATGGGAATGTGATGGCTTGGTGGCCCCCAGTCAACTTATTTTCGCTTGGTTCAGGTCTGTTCTTATATGTTTCCAAAACAACATTCATCGGGATAAACCTTAACTATGAAGAGTTGATTATCAGGCTTCCTTACTCGGTTGTAAAATGGACAATTTCCCATTCAATTATTTGGGGTTTCCCATTTGGGGAAAGCTTGGTGCAGTGGTGGCTTGGGAATCTCTCAAGGAGAAATTTAAAATGAAGATGGATAAGTGGCATGGTTTCTGTTGAAATACGTTGAATTAGCCCTAAGGGCATTTTTGTAATTTTTGCTATATTTGCTAAATTAGGGTTTCACCTCATTCTATTTATATCTGAGGTTAGGTCCATTGTAGACATGACATTAAATAATAAGTCCTTTTTCTACCGTGGTTTTTCTTCCCTGAATTAGGGTTTTCCACGTAAACTCCTTGTGTCATCTTCTTTTCTTCTATTTCAATAGTTTCTCTCTTTCAAAAGGAGGTCATCTAACTCTTGCTCAGTTGATTCTCAAGAACCTCCCTTGTTACTTCTCTCTTTTGCGAGTTCCAGTATGAATTATTCATCATTTGGAGAAGATTCTTCTCCCTATATGTGGGATGGGGGCATTTGCAACTCAGCTACCCATCTTGTTAATTAGATCTACACCTCTCTTCCAACAATCTATGGATCTTCGATAGACTCTTCATAAAGAAAAATGTTGCTCTATTGATGCAGTGTTTGTGGGGACTTTTCCATGAGAATGTCCTTTGGAGACGCGTCATAAGTGCTATTTATGGCACTGATAACCAAGACTGGACCTCCAAAGTGCCAAGAGATAAATGCAAGTCCAGATTATGGGCTGGAATTACGAAGCATAATGTTCAGTTCTTTAAGTTGATTGAGTTTGTCGTAGGAGATGGGAGGAAAATTAGATTTTGCCATCTTGGGAAGATTGTTGTTGTGCCCCTCAACCTCTTGCGCAGAAGTACCAACGTACACCATCTCAACTAAAAGGCAGTGATTATTGATTGTTGGAATGACTCCAAACTTGGGAATTGGATTGTTTTACTAAACAGAAAAAAACTTTTCATTGATATAATGAAAAGAGACTATTGTTCGGAGTACAAAGAGACATAAGAATCATACAATTCAAATAGAACTATGGGTCAATAGATACACTGGGTTATCTCAACTACACTGATACAATCTTAGCATTCTCATCATTTCCCATTACCAAACGATACATCAAAAAGACTTGAGACATACAAACATAATCAACATAATTAAACTGTAGAAATAAAGACATTCCAATTGAGACATATGTCTTGTATGGAGTAATCAACAAAGAACTTAGATTGTGAACTCTATGAAGATGCTAGCAGCCGTGCTGAGGCAGAACAGTCTGACCAATCAATGGGTTTGTCATAGAAGACTCTTTGATTCCACTCAAACCAAAGTTCTGATAGTATGGCTTTAACTGCATTCAACCATAAAACTTGGGTTTTGTGTGAAAGTGAGGGGTCACTCATCAACTAAGATACATTATCTCGGAAAGAATTCCCAAAAACCCAAGACAAATTAAAGTATGAGAATAGCTTCCACCAGACTTATTAGAAAATGGACACTCAAAAAATAAGTGTTGTAGGTCCTCACTAAATGCTAAGGAAAGAGGGCAAATGGAAGGAGATAAATAATGACCTTGCAGTTTATGTTGTAACGTGGCTGCACAATTGAGAGTGCCAAAAATCATGATCAATACCAGAATGCTAACTCTTTTGGGACTCTTAAACTTCCATAAAGCTTGAAAGATGACCTTATCTAGAGAAGATGAGGCAATTGAATGTTTGGAGAGAGATTTAACGGAGAACTTGCCTCATGATTCCAAAGACCAAATCCTAGAATCAAGGGATTGGGGTAATCTCTTGCCTTCCAAACTACATAACAGCTGATGGAATTCTGAAATCTCCTCTTCTTTTAAAGGCTGACAGGAGAAACTTGGGAATTGGGTTTTAAAAGAAGACTCTTTCATAGAGAGATGGAAAAGAAGACTCTTTCATAGAGAGATGGAAAGTTCCTTTGCTCTTTTGCAATTGACTTGTTGGCAGTGAATGGTAACCGTCACAATTTTCGTTGGAAGATTGACCCCTTGTGAATGTTCTCGGTGAAGTCCATTTGTTAACCTATCTAAGCAGGCTAAGGAAATTACTTTCCCCATGGTTAGGCTCAAAATTCTCAAAACAGTAAAGGTCTTCCCGTGGTCTCTATAGGAGCTAAATACTTATGAGAAGCTTTAAAGGAAGTTCCAAAATTGGGTCCTCTCTCCTACCATTTGTTGTCTTTGCTATAGAGATGTGGAATTGGTGGATCATGTGTTCTTGCACTTTGAGTTTGCTTCTTATTGAAATAGGGAAAGAAGACGACACAAGGAGTTTACGTGGAAAACCCTAATTCAGGGAAGAAAAACCACGGTAGAAAAGAACTTATTATTTTTTTTTTTGTCTTATTTACAATAGACCCAACCTTAGATATAAATAGAATAATGTGAAACCCTAATTTAGCCTCATTATTCAGCGTACCTTCACCTATCAAGTTTGATGACTGGTTTCTTCTACCGGGGCTAGGTTTCATCACCTTGCTCTGATACCATATTGAAATAGGGAAAGAAGACGACACAAGAGTTTACGTGGAAAACCCTAATTCAGGGAAGAA
>NC_052353.1:1632957-1681961 GCF_009727055.1 Benincasa hispida
TGTCAAAATATAGTAAAAAGACAAAATGCCCTTAGGGCTAATTTAACGTATTTCAACACTCCCCCTCAAGTTGGGGCATAGATATCAACAAGACCCAACTTGCTAATAACAAGCTTCAAACGTCTGTCTCGATAACCCTTTCGTAAAAACATTGGCAATCTGTTGGACTGAAGGTACATAGGGAATACAAATAGCTCCGCGGTCTAACTTTTCTTTTAAGTGCCTATCAATTTCAACATGTTTGGTTCTATCATTGTACGGGATTATTCGCAATACTGATGGCAGCCTTATTATCACAATACAGCTTCATAGGCCCAGGACTACTCTCGTGAAGATCAGATAAAACTTTCTGCAACCAGATTTCTTCACACACTCCCAGATTCATAGCTCTATACTCTGCCTCAGCACTACTTCTGGCCACTACACCCTGTTTTTTACTCCTCCAAGTTATCAAATTTCCCCATACAAAGGTACAGTACCCTGAGGTTGACCTTCTATCAGTCACAGATCCGGCCCAATCTGAGTCAGTATATGCCTCGATGCTTCGTGTGTCATTTTCCTGAATACACCCCTTCCAGGGGTGGACTTTAAATATCTCAAAATTCGAGTCACAGCTTCCATGTGCCTCTCATATGGACTCTGCATGAACTGACTTACTACACTACAGCATAGGAGATGTGGGTCTAGTATGAGACAAGTAAATCAGTTTTCCTACTAGGCGTTGATACCTCTCCTTATTCACAGGAACTCCTTTCGAAACACTTTTCAGTTTGCTATTGACCTCAATAGAAGTGTCAATAGGTTTGCATCCGGTCATTCCTGTTTGTTTTAAACAGTCCATAGTGTACTTCCGCTGAGAAACAGATATTCCTGCTTTTGATCTTGCCACTTCCATCCCTAGAAAATACCTTAAACTACCAAGATCCTTAATTTCAAATTCACTTGCCATCCTTTGTTTTAGCTTAGCAATTCTTGCAGTATCATCCCTGATAGGATGATGTCATCAACATACACTACCAACACAGCAATCTTTCCTAAGGGTGATTTTTTGGTAAACAAGGTATGATCAGAATGCCCCTGAACAAACCCTTGGGACTTAACAAACACGGTGAACCTGTCAAACCACGCCCTAGGAGACTGCTTCAACCCATATAAAGACTTCCTGAGTTTGCAAAATGATTCCAAACTTAGCTTCAAAACCTGGAGGTGGACTCATATAAACTTCCTCTTCCAACTCACCATTTAGGAATGCGTTCTTTACATCTAGTTGAATGTAGGGCCAATCTTATTCACGGCGACAGACAGAAGAACACGAATCGTGTTTAACTTAGCCACTGGGGAAAAAGTTTCTGAATAATCACCATACGTCTGAGTGAATCCTTTAGCAACTAACCTGGCTTTATACTCTCAAGTGTTCCATCAGACTTATACTTCACTGTGAACACCCATTTGCAACCAACTGCTTTGTGACCTCTAGGAGAGCTACTAACTCCAAGTCTTATTTGCCTCAAGAGCTCTCATTATTCGGGAACTTCCATGGCCGCATGTACACTGGTAGGTATTGTTAGAGCATCTAGCTGAGAGTAAAAGCCTTAAAAACAGGAGATAAGTTACTATAGGTCAGAAAGCTATGCAAAGGGTATTTTTGTACATGACCTGGTTCCCTTTCTCAAAGCAATTGGCATATCCAGAGTGGTATCATAGTTGTCAGTTTTCGTCTGTCCCTCTTCAGTATCGGACTTTTGAGACAATTCTGCATCCTCTTGAGGATCTTTCAGCATCTCATCCTTCATGAAATTTCAACCTTCTCTGAGCTCATTTCGTCATTTTCTATGTTCCCAGACTTTTCTTCAAGACTCTCCTTTGAAACAACGGGATCTTGAACTTGTGCTGGTTCTGACGCTTGGACACTTTCCGATGGAACACCAGAGGTTTCCTGAATTTCCTTTCTGAGATTCCTCTATAATATGTTATCCAGGGCATTGAAACCACGGTAGAAAAGAACTTATTATTTTTTTTGTCTTATTTACAATAGACCCAACCTTAGATATAAATAGAATAATGTGAAACCCTAATTTAGCAAATATAGTAAAAAGACAAAAATGCCCTTAGGGCTAATTTAACGTATTTCAACACTTCTAAAGGGTGGGTTATGCTTTAATATCTTTGGGTGGCTGGTTGTCTTCCTGAGAAAAGGAAAAATCCTACCGGGATGTGTTCTCTTCGGTGGTGTATTCGGAAAGAAAGAAATAGCATGATATTTTTTTAGTACAATTAGAGTAGGAGGATTCAAACCACAGACCTCATGGTTTCTAGCATACTCATATGCCAATTGAGCTATGCTCGGTTTGGCGAAATAGCATGATGTTAGAAAATAAGTTTGCTTCTTATGATTCTTTTGGGGTTTTGTTCGGTATACAGCCTCGGTGGTGCATAAATCATACCAAAATCTTTCAATTGAAGGGATTTTCTTGATTACTTTGTGGGAGAGGGTTTCCTCTACCCGCAATAAAAATTAAAATATATATATATAATATATATATAAAAACTTTGCTATCTTTTGTCTATGATATGGAGTTGCAATCCCCTTAATGTCAGTGTACATGGTTCTTTTGTAGTGAGCTTCTTTTTGTGTTTGTTTGCATTCGTTTCACTGGTCTAGATGAAAGCTCGACCTTTTTTTCTATCAAAATGCAATGCAATATTGTCAAAAGGTACAAAATCTAGATCTAGGCATGCTGCCAGCAGATAGACTTCTAATCGTCTATCAAGTGTATCAACACATATAGACACATTAGTTGCCTCACATGGATTTGAAAGTTCAATGAATATTGCGAAGAACTAGAGCATACCTCAGAGTCCACAAAATACAAGCAGTTCTGTGTAGAATGATAGAAGGAAGCTGCTGGACGAGCTAATTTGACCAATTCAAATTCTCCATCCTCAAAACCTGGATAAGAACCAATCTGACATATAAAAATGTAAGCATATAACCAATGTAATGCAATAATACGGAAATCTGTTCTGAATTTATAAGGTGTGGTAAATAAATAGTGTAGAAATCTAAATAAACAAAAGTAAATTAGCAGTCTCAAAATTACACCTTTATGTTAGAAGTAGAACTGCATAAAATTATATTACACAGAACAACCTATAGAGTAGATCTTGTTCTATGTCATTTAATATATCAGAAATAATCAAGTTCTAGTGGCGCATAATTCTCACTATTTATGACATAGTATTTTGGTGGTCGTCCAAGGAATAAAGATAACTGGGGAAGAAAAGTAACAGCAATAAATAAATAATATTATTTCATAAGAGGAATAATAAATAGAATACCATATCCTTTTTACTCGCCAAGTTATTATTAATATACCTGGAAAAATAGAGATATTTGGTACCTAATCATCACCACTGGATCAATATTTAGATATCAGACATACCATGTCCAGGATCTTTCCGGAGCTATTGAATATAACAATCCGGTTATGATTGCTGTCGGAAAGGAAGAGTCGGTCACCCTCTTCATCTGCAGATATACAGCCTGTGACAGTGGAAAATTGATGGGGACATTTAGAGAATGATAGAAAATATGGTTGTAGTAACTGGTTTGTTAAGCGAAAAGCTAGGGCACCAGCGATGTTTGCTCTAGGGAGTATATGATAAGAGAAACATAGTTTCCACAGCGAAGAAAGTAAGAAACAACATCCGCCCTCCCCCAAAAAAATAATTTTAAAAAAAAGGGGAGAGAGAGAAAGAGAGTGTGTGTTGTGGGGGGGGGGAGTGTTTAGAGCATGGCCCATCTTTAGGTATAAGGAAATGCATGAAGACAATTTGATAATGTGCAGACTTGTAAACTAACAGTAAGCAGTAAAACATCTCTTTTTGGAGCAGTACCTGGAAAGTGGAGAAGAAAATTCTGCATGAAAGAACATGAATTTGGTTCTTTCATGATTTCCGCTTGTTTCACATAAGTGGTTCTCCCCTTACTGGGCAGACCAGATTTCTCATTTTCTGGTTCATGCAACTCCTCAATAGCTGAATGTGCAAACAATGTGAGAATAATACACACTAAGAAGTATGTACGCATGCACAGTGTTTTTAAATGCCCAAGGCGCCTTCAGGCGCAATGGCCTTCTGGAACCTAGGCGCAAGGCGCACAAAAAAGCGCAGACTTTTTTTTGTGAGGCGCACTATATATAAAAATATTACATTAAAAAGAGAGAATATAATTGAAGTGGAAATATGGAAAAAATGGACTCAAAACACAAGAAATTTTGCATTTAGGTTTGGTAAACTTGATCCTTTTAGTTAATAAAGAAGGAAAATCTTTAATTATTACTATTTTTTAAAAATAATTGAAAAGCCCCAAGGCGCAGGGCTTTGATCCTTGGGGCTTCACAAAAGGCACACGCCTAAGGCGTGCCTTATTTTGTGAGCCTCACTTTTCCAAGGCGAGGCGCCAGACCTGCGCCTTGGGCCTAGGCGCACGCCCGAGAGGGCTTTTTAAAACACTGTTTATGCATAATATATGCATCAATTAAACGACTATTTACATAGACAAAGATGTTACGAAATATAAAGAGAGACATATTCAGCACCAAATTGTCTTTTATTCAAAATAAATAACGACAACATGGCTACAAGGATAAAATGCATCTGAACTAGACTCAACAGTAATTAAAAACAATGTTGCAGTAAAAGCACGTAAAGCAAGAAAAAAGATGCATACCTTTCCGAAGAATGCTAAGATCCATTTCCCTCCCACAGATGAGCAAAGGGTTACTCAAGTCCTTGGAGATAATATAACAGAGCCCCCCTACCACCTATTTGCACAAACCAGTGATCCAGAAACCTAATCAGCCAACAGTACTAAAACTGGACACTCTTGCAATAAATGTACAAAACAAAAAAGGGAAAAAAAAGTTTTCTAAAGATTTGAAATAACAGAATTTCACAGATAAATAATTTCGAGAGAACAGACTAAAATAAATATACGATAATATGATCGTCTAAAGTGCCATCGACTTTTTTTGAAGATGAAAAATTCATGAACACCATTCAATTCAATCAGAACGATATGTTAAGAATGCCTAGAACCCCCAAGGTGACCTTGATGGTAAGGGAGCTGTCTAGAAATCCTCAGAAGTTTTGTGTTTAAGCCTCTAGTGGAAAACTTAATAATTTAAAATCGTTGCTGTCTTCCAATGTTGGACTCTTAGTAGGCAAAGCCACTCTAGAGATTAGAAGGGTTGGTCATGAGCATAATAAATACTAAAAAGAGTAAGCCCCAATACAATCAAGAATGACATGAACTAGTTTCACCCTTTTGCAGTTCTACCATGTTTAAAAAGGTTTAAATCACATCATAGTTGCATAACAGATACCCAACTCAGGCGGAATGTTATACAAGTCCCAACCATAACCCAGGAGGCAAGAAGAATCACCATTCTTTATCTCATCCTAAGAACATACACAAGGCAGAAAAAGCAACACTTTAACCTCACCTCAAAAATCTTGTTGGACAACAAAATGGGAAAGGAAATATATTCCCTCATTATAAATTGGATCATGTCACTTTTTTCAGCAGCAGATAGAGTACTGGAACACTGAAACCCAATCACATGAAGATGAGGAAACCTACACAGAAAGACATTACACTTAGCAAGTGAACATGAACAAGTTCAGAAGAGAATAAGAATACTCAGGAAAACTCCAGATCCATCTACTGCAGTACAGCAGTAGTAAGAACCTAAACTGGACTCTTCCATTACCTTTGCTGAAGGAACTTTACATTTTCAACCAAAACAACAGAATCAGCGCTTGTCATTTCAAGAAATTGATCGGCAAGAATTAAGTACATTCCATCCTTCTCACAAATTCCTTTATTTCCATTAGATGTATTCAACCAATAGTGGTTAGGGCCTGCACATTTGCACAAAAACATAAACAAGAGAGAGGTAGGGAAAAGGTACTGAAAAAAGTTCAGTTGTATTTTGATCATATCAAATATAGTAGTCATCTTTTATATGTTAAATAGCAAATCCCATATAATGTAACTGAAACAAGAAGTTGGCAAGCTCAAAAAACCAAAAAAAAACATTGCACATAAAACTAACAAGGAAAAAAAAATGTCTGATCTACTATTACAAGCTCCAAAGAGGGCATTCCATTGCCATTTCAAACGTTTCCAAATTAAGTACAAAAATTACATACTCGTACGAGGTAATGAGAATAGGACAGATATAGCAAAACAGCAAATGGATGCTTTGGGGTTAACTTGAGAATTTATCAGCGCAGATGTACACAACAAAAGTTCAAGACAACTCCCCCCCCAGAGTTCGCTATTGCTTGAAAAATAAAAGCGACCAGTTTCAACTAATGGAATGTGAATTGAATCGGGTGATTTGTGCTTCTGCAATTCAGCAGCTTACTATTTCTAAAAGAACAAACAAAATAGCATGTAAAATCTCCAAATAAAATGTATTAAATGATTGTCTTTCTTGAAATGGAAGGGAGAAAAATTGATTATATCTAAGAAGTAAGAAGATACATGGCTTGTCTGAACTTGAATTTAAAACTTTATAACGGAAGATCAGGATATGGATAGAAAAGAAGAGAAATGAAGAAAAGGGAGAATGTACAACCTTCAGACTCATCTAAGGTTGACTTAATGAAGGAAAAAATATCATTTGCAGGAGAAGACTCGTACTGCAGCCCAGTTGTTGTGGAAAACCTGAAAAAGACTGTCAGTTATAAGTCAGAGAAACAACCAAAGGTTACGAAATTGAAACTACTAAGTGCAAACCAAGTAACACTACCACCTTACCAACTCAAGTTCAACAGTGAAAGCATTACCAAAAAGTAACATGTACCAAATTTTTCTATAAACATGAGATTCAAAGAGTATATATATATATTAATTTATTTATTAATTTTACGAATAAATATATATAATATATAATTATATATATACCGTATAAATATATATTAATTTTACAAATATTTATATTATTATTTCCCCCGAGGGGGATGGGGGCAAATACCCCGCGGGGACGGGGATGGGGAATCCCCCGCCCCGACCCTGTTGCCAACCCTACTATTGACAGGGAAACCCCAACTTTTGGAGTACAAACTGACATAAGTATGATTTCTCCCTATAAAGGCCAACACACACAAGTTGTGAGCTTGAAAGAAGAGGTTTGTTTCTTGTAATAAGTGGCAGTCATTCAAGATTCATGCTCTCATGTAATTGCAGTTTGTAATTATATGCGTTTGACATGCATACCTCTTATTGATGAATGTTACAAATTGTCTCATTTCAAGCTACAACATCCAGATTATTGGCCAGGATTATCATTTACAGAAGTTCGTCCAAATGCGGACTTACTAAGAGAACAGGGTCGCCCAAAAAGTACACGAATTCATAATGAAATAGATTGGAGAGAGGTTAGCCAAAAAGTTCGATGTACAACTTGCAAGGAAGAAGGACATAACAAGCATACTTTTCCACAACGTACAGTAGGTGCTTCCTCTTTGGGCCATTGATGACTCTGTTATGTAATCCATTTTTTATGTTTTTTATTTTTTATGTAATAGACTTTTGAGTTTGTTATGTAATTTGAATTTCTTAGGTAATTGACTTTGTTATGTAATGAAATTTTTTATGTAATGGATTTTGTTATGGAATTGACTACATATGTAATGTACTTTGAATTTCTAATCATGTGCAACTATATCAACAAAATACTCATCGTTCACAATCGATATGGGATAGTTCTTCTACTGTAGTTTTGGGTTGCCGAAAAAGGGAGACATCAGCACAACATACTATCCCATTTGATCCACGTATTACTCCTTACATACAACAAACTGGTTTTCTTGGGGTTCACAGATTGGATTTATCCAACTTGATTGGCACCTCATTACTGCTTTAGTAGAACGTTGGAGACCAGAAACCCACACATTTCACATGCCTTGTGGGGAATGTACAGTTACACTGCAGGATATGCTATTCAGTTTGGATTACGAGTGGACGGAGAACCTTTGGCAGGTTCATTACAATATGATTGGAAAACTGTTTGTGACGAGCTCTTGGGCGTTCTACCAGATGATTTGAAAGGCTCAAGATTCCCATAGCATCCTAATTTCCAAAATTGCGACATCAGTGTACGTAGGTATGCACGAGCATACATTATGCAACTTATTAGAGGATTTTTGTCCGCTGACAAGTCGAACACTCTGGTACATCTTATGTTTCTCCCACTGTTGTCAGATTTGGAGTATGTTGGTACATACTCGTGGGTGTTTGTCTTGCATGGCTTTATAGAGAACTTTGTCGGGCTACTAATGCACGAGCGTTGGAAATAGCGGGGCCATTGATACTACTACAGGTATGGGATTATGATAGATTTAAAATTATAGCACCACGAGTCTAATTACAAACCCCAGGTCATCGTCCACCCAACGCTAGGTATTATTTCATTTATATATTTATTTCGTTATCATTTTATATAATAAAATAAATTAATTGTATTTTTTTATAATTTTTATGGAGTGGTGTATTAGTTGTCTCTGAACAATCAACAAATATGTTGCTCGTATACCGACAAATATTTGCAGACTGAAGCACAATCAGGTAACAAATGTGCCTACAAACTAAATGGAATTCAATGTAACAATTTAATTGATCACAAGTTCTATTTTTTATTTGTAGAATATTCACTCTATCTTTTCAGAGAGAAGTACCACTTAGTTAAGTCAAAATTTTATTTTTAATATGCCTGCAAACTATACAACAAAATATATAACTAAATTTAGTAAGGAAGAAAATGTTAGTTAGAAATTTAAAAAAAATAAATAAATAAATAAATAATCAACATTGAAAAAAATAGAAATGGTCAAATCATGGACCCCGTCCACGAGTTTGGCTTTGACCAAGTCCACCGACGCTGACTAGACTAAAACATAATCTTGTACCTGATACACGATTATCCTCCCCCACAAAACTACCCTATTTTTGTTAATACTTTCAACTTCAACACTATTTTTGAAAACTCTTTCCTATCTACCCCATTTTTGTCATTACTTTCAAAACCACAATATTCTTGAACTTTATCCATATTTTTATGAAGTTTGTATGAAGTTGATATTTAACATTTGAGTTTTATGAAATTTTAATTATTAGTATATGTTGTACACAAATTTAAGTATTTAAGTTAATAGAAAATGTAATAAAAAAGAAAAAAATAATAAGTAACCCGACAACCCAACCTGAATTTTAAGGGTTAGGTTGGGTTGGAAACCTTATTCAGGTCATTCGAATACCCAAACCTTCGGGTTGGTCCAAAAATTCCCCCCAACTCAACCTTTGTACACCCCTAGCCACTAATTTGGTCAGTTTCAGTCAATCAAATCGGTTTTCCAAGTTCTTATAAACGACCCTATTTGTGGGTCCTTTCTGTTGTATTCTCTATCGGAAGGCGAAGGAAAACTTGGATCACCTTCTCTGGGGTTGTCAGTTTGTGAGATCTGTGTGGATCTGCTTCATGTAGAAGTTTGACGTTTAGATAGCCGGCCAAAGAGAAATTCGTGTAATGATCGAGGAGTTCATCCTCCATCCGCCTTTCAGAGAGAAAGGTCGTTTGTTGTAGTTTGTTGGGGTGTGTGTTGTGTTGTGGGACATTTGGGGGAGAAATAATGGGATGTTTAGAGGCTTGGATAAAGACCCTAGTGAGGTTTGGTCCTTAGTGAGGTTCCATGAGTCGCTTTGGGCTTTGGTTCCGAAGCCTTTTTTGTAATTATTCTCTAGGTCATATCTTACTTTTTCTTTAGAGAGTTGCTTTTTGTGAGTATGCTTTTTTGTATGAAATCAACAACTCTCATTAAGAAAAAAATGAAAGAATACATAGGCATACAAAAAACCAAGCCCACAAAAAGGGATATCCCTCTAAAGGAAGGGACTCCAGCTATGCAGAATAATGTCTATAAAATAGTTACAAAAGCTCTTCGATATCGAAGCCCACAAAGAAACATGAAAACAAACAAGGGACCAAACCTTACTAGGGTCCCTCTCCCTCTCTCTAAAAGTCGTACTATTCCGCTCACCCTGCAAAGACAATAAAATTGCACATACCCCAACAAGAGATAAAAAAAACAACCCTTCTCCCCAAAAGGCAGATTGAAGAGGCACTCCTCAATCATACTACTAGAATACATCTGTCGAGCGTGCAAAATGCCAAACGTTTGGAGGGAAAAAAAAACGTAAAAAACAACCATTCTCCCCAAAATGCAGGTTGGGGAGGAACTCCTCAATCATACTACTAGTATCCTTAGTCGAGCATGCGAAATGCCAAACATCTGAAAAAATAGCTCCCTGGAAACCCTTTCTTTAAGGGATTGCTTTTTGTGGACTTGTATTTTTTGCATGCGCTTGAATTCCTTCATTCCTTCTCAATGAAAATCGTGGTTTTCATTAAAAAATATATACATAGTACTTGCAAACTAACACTTCCAAATGATATGATCCAAATATTCCTCCGTCTTCCAACAAAGAATACCACAGAAGGCCCAGCGAGCGAAGGTAACTTCCTTACAAGTCTATCCGTTATATTAGCATGACCATGTAAAACTTGTCAAGTAAAGAACCTCGTGTTCCTAGGAATTGTAATCCTCCAAAGAATCAAAAAAACCTAATCTCCTAAGGGAGAACGATCAACCAGACTATGAAGAAAAGTCTTACACGAAACCCCTCCAAAGGACTGGGTCTATACTCTCACATCCCTTCTCCCGTGCCTAAAAGAGTGACCCTTGAGTAAAGAAAGAAGAGAGGTCACATCCGACACTTCCTTAGTGAAAAGAGAGTTGTGGAACCTCATAAAAAAGGAACATTAGCTCCCGGCCCAAACAAGGAAATCTGCGAACAAAGTGGTTTTTTAAAGACAGAGGAAAAGGTTTAGGAAATAAGGCACAGAGAGGCCTCTCCCCCACCCAATGATCTTCCCAGAAGTACATATCCCTCCTCTCCCCAACCACACAATGGACTAAGTGAACAAAAGAAGGGAGCTCTTTCAAGATATCCTTTCACAAGTTCCAGTAAGTTCCTTTAATCCCCTTATACAACCATTCAAAAGGATGGGGTCATGTTTACAAACAATGATCTTATGCCAAGGGGAATTGGAATCAAAGGAGAAACACAATAGTCGTTTGGCTAGCAAGGCTTTGTTATGTAACCTAAGATTCCCAATCTCAAAAACACCCTTAGAGATCAGTCTCTCAATAATCTCCCACCTAACCAAGTGTGAACCCTTCTCACAGGAAATCACGCATTAATCTCTCCAAGCTCTTACAAGCCTTGCATGAGACTCTGAAAAGGGAAAAGAAATAAATAGGAATGCCATTATAAGAAAGATCTAATCAAGGTAAGTCTACCTGCTTTTGAGGAAAAAAAACTTTTTTTCTACGAGATTAACTTACTTCTCACTTTATCCACCACTGGATCACATAAAACAATTGACTTGGGATTGTTTCCAAGAGGGAGATCAAGATAGGAAGAAGGAAGACTTCCAACCACACAACCCACCAACTCCAACCCTCTCTTAAGCTTCTCACAACAACATGACACCTTTTACAACTCTTTATGGAAGGGTTCGTATACAAATAAGGTTAAATTTTTTGTGGGAGCATAGTTATGGTTGTATAAATGTCGACGTATTACAGATAAGGCCTCTTTGGAGTGTTTCTTCTCCCAATTGGCGTATCCTTTGCAAGCATAATGGACAATCAGTGATGCATCTCTGTGTTCAGTCCCTTTTGCTGATTCTTTAGGAAGTTTTGCCTGTAACCGTTTAAATGGCCCACCGCCATACCCGGAAATCTTCTGACCTTGATGGAATATATTCATATGGGTCATCCATTTTCCAAAGAAAAAGGAATTGTTGTGGTTCAATTTACCCAAGACTAAGGCCATCAATTTATAAAGTTCTTTGATCATTTATCCTTAATTGCTCTCTCTTGGTGAAAATTCTACCCTATTTTTAATAGCCATAGTCTCACAACACTCGTGCCCACTAGAAAACGTTTATGTGGCTTTGATGGCGTTTCTGCACTTCCGTAATTTCATTTTATTCAATGAAACGATATCACTGTTTCTCATTTTACCCTTCTTAGATCGAATTTTAAGCAACTAGCTCTGCTTTGTAAAGCTATAAAGTTCACAAAGTACAAGCAGGGAGAGAAAAGTTAAATCTAGCTCAGCTTTCAACATATGAATCATATATACCTCAGAAAGTGGCGTCCATCATCTAAGAGCCTTCTATCAATTCCTTCAGAAACATGAGATGGAGAAACGGACAATGCCAATGAGCTAACAGCATACCTATGATGATGCTGATGGTAATACCCTGGCTCGAAGGAAGAAAAATTGAAATCAGATTTTAACCAAAAAAATGATGACGACCAAATGAAACCAAGCAAACGAAGCTACTCGAATAAAATTCCAATTAAAGAGAGAACACGGATCGGCGGAGTATTACCAGAGTAGATTTGAGGCAAAGACCTTAAGATTTCTTTGAGTCGCCGGAACCTGAAAGCCATATTCGTCACAGGAGAACGAAGAAATGACGTCAAGCCGACGGGAATTTCATAGCCTGAAGGCGACTTCGACGGCGGCTGTGTTTTGCAAAGGGTTTTAGCGGGGTTTCGGGTGATTTGAGAGAAGGAAGCGGGAAAGGGTAAAATAGTATTTTCGATTAATGCAGGTTATAATTATATGCGGCTGTAGAAAATGAAGCAGAGCAGCATGTCAAATTTTCTTCTTTTCTCCTTTTATAAATTATATGAGGCGTCACTGTTATGACGGTGAAATAGTTATTTTCATTTTATCTATATTTAAAAAATCCAAAAAATCCAAAAAAAAATGGCGAAAAATATAAATAAGGAGTATGAAAGAAAAAAAATAATTTATGATTCAAATTGTTATTAGATTTTAAAATATTTTGTTAATTTGACTAAAAAAAATATTTTGTTAATATTTAAAATGATCTCCAACAAAATTCATGAGGGCATAATAATAGTAAAAGGTTACGGCCTCTTTGGTATAAAATTTGAAAACGTGAATTTGAAAAGAGATTCAATGAAAACAACGTTGTATCTCATTCATATATATGTTTGGTAACATGATTCATAAATCAGATTTTAATTTAAATAATTATTTAAAATGCATTGGATACTATATATTTATGAACCATAAACCTGGTTGTAGTTGCCCACTGATATTTAGTTGAAAATAAATTTATTATAAGTTCATGAGTTGTTTTCAAATATATGAAAATTAACTAAAATATTTACAAATAATAATAGAATATCATAGTGTGTCTATCATAGTAGTCTATCACGGTCAACCACAGATAGACTGTGATATTTTGCTCTTAGTTGTAAATATTTTTTAGCAATTTTGTTATTTAAAATAATTTTCCTAAGTTTATTTATGAATATGATTTATGTTAAAAATATATATATAATTATTATTTTGTAACATTACATAATTTATAATACATTACATAATATACATTATATTTTTTCAAAAATGAATTGAGTTTATAACATGACATATTGTATTTTTACATGTTTTTTTTATTTTTAATTAATATAATTATGCAGATGAAAACATAAAAGTGTTGTTTTCAAAATTTCCAATGTTTGAATTGTAGAATCTGAATATAGTTTTCATAAACATAATTTGAATTGTCTGTCAATCACGTATTTGTTGAACTCACTGATCTAAAAACATAAAATATAATATGAATTATCTATCAAACAAACTTTTATATTTTTATTTCATCCATGTGAGCATCCAAATAAAATAATAATAATAATAATTTCAATAAACTCAACTCAATTTGATTCCAACCGTATATGCAAAATTTACAAATCTTATAGGATTTGAAATAATTTATATCTAAAATCATGGTCAAACAAACCATAAATGTAAGGTTATTTTTCATGTGTCTCAAAATTGATGGTCAAAGTTGAAGAATAAGAAAGTTTGTTTTGGAGGAAAGAAAGCCCTTTCGTCTTCTTTTCTTTGTATTCAATATATGTTTAGGTATATACATCCTATACACTTATATACACGTAGTTCTTCAATGTGGTTACACAATAATACAAAAGAATAAAAAAATAATTACACATGGCTTGCTTTGGTTGGTGGAGAGGAATAATTCTAACAAATTTTCAACAGATTTTGGTGTCTCATTTCTAATTACTCCTCCATCTTCCCTTTTCCTTTTCTATCTTTATTTTCTTCCCTAACACCCTCCTTCAAACTGGAGGGTACTTCAAGTACACCCAGTTTGGATCTAAGTGTGTAGAATTGGGAATTGTTTGGTGGTTTGGTGAGACAATCAGCTAGTTAGTCTGCTGAAAAAACGTAGCGGATGGTGATTTCTTCTTTTAGGACATGGTCACGTACAAAGTGGATGTCAACTTCTACATGTTTAGTTCAAGAGTAAAACATCGGGTTTGCGACTAAGGCTCCTGCCCCCAGATTGTCGCACCATATGGTTGGTCGAGCATTTGTTTTTAATCCCATCTCACTGAGTAGTTGTTAAAGCCAGAGGACTTCGGATATAGCATGAGCTAGTGCCCTGTATTCAGATTCTGTACTTGATTGTGCAACGACCGTTTACTTCTTTGATGACCATGAGACAATGTTATTCCCTACAAATGTGCAGTAGGAAGCAATCGACTTTATATCATCGAGATTGGAAGCCCAATCAACATTTGAGTAGGCAAAGACGGTTAAGTACAGGCTTGGTTGGAAGTAAAGGCCATAATGTTTCATGTCGTTGATATACCGAAGTACTTGCTTAGCTGCCTGCTAGTGTACATCAGTTGGTGTCTGAAGGAATCGACTCAGTTGGTTGACTGCATAGGTGATGTCCAGTCGTGTGTGTGTTAGGTACTGAAGAGGGCCTATGGTGCTGCGATATATGTATGGATCATTGATGGGCTGCCCATCATTCTTGGATAGTTTTCTACCTTGTACATTTGGTGATGGCATTGGTTTCACATTAGTCATTTGCAGCTTGTGCAGCAGATCATCCACATACTTGGATTGATTCATCAGAAGACCAGACTATAGGTAATGAACTTGTATGCCCAGGAAGTACCGAAGTTGTCCCAAATCCTTAAGTGCAAATTGAACATCAAGAATTCCAATGAATTCCTCTGTTAGTTTAGGATTGTTACCTGTGATGATGATGTCGTCGACATAAACAAGTAGAAAGATTATTGATCCCATCGTTCGGTAGATAAATAGTGAGGTGTCCGATTGAGACTAATGAAATCCCCACTTTGTTAGGACAGAGCTGAGGGCAGTATTCCACGCTCGTGGAGCTTGTTTTAGGCCATAAATGGCCTTATCAAGTTTGCAGACATGGTTCGGATATTGAGCATTGGCATACCCTGGTGGTTGGCACATATATACATCTTCTGCGAGTTTGCCATTTAAAAATGCATTGTTGATGTCAAGTTGTCTAAGGAACCAGCCTTGTGACACAACAACATTGATTACTACTCGGATTGTGGAGGACTTCACGACAGGGCTGAATGTCTCAAAGAAGTCCACACCATGATGTTATGAAAACCCTTCACAACCAGTCGGCCTTATACCACTATATTGAGCCATCCATGTTTCTCTTTAGTCGAGATATCCACTTGTTGTCAACTATATTGTGCGATGGAGATGGTGGGACCAATTTCTATATCTTGTTCTTTACGAGAGCTAAGTATTCCTCATCCATAGCTTTCTTCCACCGAGGAGTTGCAAGTGCAGCTGTGATTCTTGTGGGTTCTATTTGAGACCAATTAATAGCTTTGCTTGTCATCCAAGCGTTGGGTTTAAATATGCTAACCTTAGCCTTGGTTATCATGGGGTGGGTGGGAACTAGTGAGGGGCGGGAGGAGATGGCAAGTTTTTGCGAGGTGGCGAATGACGGGTTATCAGTAGGATATGGTATATGTGGTATATTAGGGTTGTCGTGTTGGTCCGGGCTGGTTTGAGTCGGGGGCAATAGTGATTGATGAGCAGAACTCGACGATGGAGAGAGATTTAGACTGTGGTAGGATGCATAACCTGGAGAGGATGTTTGGTTTGTGGTGGTTGGAGCGTGGTCGGGAACGGATGGAGGTGTAGGATTCATTTGTGGGAATGACTATGACTGAGGTAGGTTATTGAGTATTGTTTGAAGGCTTGGGACTAAGGACTTGGCTATCGTGGGGGCTATCTCCTGTGCGATCTTGCTAGACGATGGAGTCTCAGCGATCGTGGGGTTATTCGTTGTGGTGATCGTTCTGAACGATGGGGTTTTACCGATTTTATTAAGTGATGAAATCTCAGCAATCTTATGTCTGTCGCCTGGGCGATCGTTCTAAACGATAGGAACTAAGCGATCGCGTTGTTTGTCATCTGGGCGATCATTATAAACAATGGTAACTCGACAATCGCTGTGTCTGTCGTCTGGCCGACTAAACAATGGGAGTTTACGATCGTTTTGTCCGTCATCTTGGCAATTTTGTTGAACAACGAGGGCTCAGTGTTCGTTGGGCCTATCTTCTGGGTGAATTTACTAAGCGATGGAAGCTTAGCGATCGTTGTGTCTGTCACCTGGGCGATCGTGGTACACGATGGGGATGCAAATGGGAAGTTTTTCTCATTGAACTTCACATGTCTACTGGTATATATTCGGCTCGATGGACTTAGGCATCTGTACCCCTCGTGTTTTGAGCTGGGACTAATGTACACACATTTCTCTTAGTATAATTGGAGTTTCTGACTGTGGTATGGCCTTAGATAGGGAAAGCAAGAACATCTGAATGTCCCGAGATTGAAAAAATCAAGGTTAGGGCCAAACATTACATTAACGGGTGATTTACCTTGTAGCACGGTTGTAGGCATTCTATTTATAAGATAAGTTGTTGTTGAGAATGTCTCCCACTAAAAGGACAGAGGCATGGACGCTTGGCAAGCAGCGTGAGGCCAGTTTCGACTATATGTCGATGTTTGCGCTCGGCTCGGCCATTTTGTGCAGATGTATACGGGCATGATTTTCTGATTAAGATGCCTTTTGATTCACAGAGGCGATGAATTCTATCATACTCTTTACAATTATCTGACTGGAGCATTTTGATCCTTGGTTTGAATTGAGTATGGATTAATTGTGTAAAGTGATTGAATGCAGACAGTGTCTCACTCTTTTGTTTCGTAGGGTATATCTACACATATCTACTGTGGTCATCCAAGAATAGTACGTAGTACCGATACCCATTGGTAGAGCCAATAGGGGCTGGTCCCCATACATCTGTATGTATTAGGTCAAACTTGTTTGATGCTCGAGATTGAGAATTTGGAAATGGTAGAGCACTTGCTTTTCCTAATTGACATGAGTCACAAAATTCATTTCCTTCATTAGATTTGAAAGATAAATTACATTCTCTAATGATATGGTCTAATGTCTTAGTCGACGGATGCCCTAATCTTCTGTGCTAGATAGCTCTTGACTCAACCACATTTATCCTATTTCCTGATAAAATTAGTGCAGTCGGGTGGTTATTTTTTAACAGAGCAGTTCCTCTTCTCTTAGCAGTGTCTTTTAGTACTTCAGTTCCTTGTAGTCGGTACAGTCCTTTGTCAAGCTCCCCTTTCAGTAGTGTTTTGCCTGTAGCCTTGTCCTTGATGACATAACAATCAGTGTGAAATTCAACAATCACAGCATTGTCATGAGCTAGCTTAGATATACTAATCAAATTATTTGCAATGTCAGGTACACATAGGACATCAATTAGTATATACCCATTTCTTCCATCAGACAAGTAAGATTTACCAGTGTGAGAGATATGCAGTTTTTCACCATTACCTACAATAACCAGTTCATTATCTCCATATTCAATCAGATTGTTGATGTTGTTATTGTCGGGTATTACATGATTTGTAGCTCCACCGTTGATGTACTAATTTGGATTAGCTATTGTCTCCGATGTGGCCATGAAGGGGTTGGAGGTCTGTGAGGCCATGAACACAAATGTGACATTGTTGTTGGGGCCAATCGACCCATGATTTCCTATGCCTTGGCCATTGTTCCGAGAGTATTCTTTATCAAATCGATGATAGCATACCAAGGCTGAGTGATTGTACTTCCCACAGACTTGACATGTCGGTATATTTGAGCTGTTGTTTCGTCCTCTTCCTCGTCCGCTACCTCAATTTTATCCATTGAATGGATTGTGGTTTGAATTGCTTCTTTTAAAGTTGTCGCCCTGTTGCCGAGTCCTATTGAATGAGGGATTAAACTGTGACTTTCCTCCATTTGTGTGCCCGTTGAAATCTATATTGACAGAAGGATTCTGAGCAAAGGAGCTATGCATTTTGACAGAGTTTTGATGTTCCAAGCGTTTTTCATATGAAAGAAATTTAGATTACATATCTAACCAAGAAATATCTGGTTTGCATTGGATTCCCACGACTACTGGGTTGTACTTTTCATCAAGGCCAAAAAGAACTTGCGAGATCAATGCTCTAGTTGAAACAGGGCTGCCCGTCTGCACGAGGTTGTTGGAGTGTAGCTTCATCAACTTCAGATACTAACTCATTTTCTAACTTTCTTTCCTTGTCTGTTGGAACACCTGTCTTAGATAGTCTTCTTCAGCTTGGTATTGGACTCCAAACAGCTCTCGGATGGCATCCCACAGTTCCTTTGCATTCTCGTACCCCATGAGTTGGACGGCAATATCTGGAGCCATCGAGTTGTACAACAATCCTAGCAGAAGTTGATCGACGGCCAACCATACTTCATATTAAGGATTCAGGCACTGCTCTACTGATGAGCTTACTTGGTCATCACTTATCACTTGGGAGCTGGAGGTTGCTTCTGAGGTGGTTTGGACAAACATCGACGGACAGGGGATTTGCCCTGAGAGGTGTCCTCGAGCTTATAGCTTCGTAGGATGGGCAGCGCGAGCGTCTTCCACAATATGAAGTTATCATGTTCTAGCTTTGTGGTGGTGAGCTAATTGAGCAGCTGATTCAGCGGTGGAGTGTCGAACTTCACAGGTTGGAAGAGCTTCCGGCGAGTGTGGCGTTGGCCATGGTAGCTCTGATACCAAGTTGAAGAATAAGAAAGTTTGTTTTGGAGGAAAGCCCTTTCGTCTTATTTTCTTTGTATTCAATATATGTTTAGGTATATACAACCTATACACTTATATACACATTGTCCTTCAATGTGGTCACACAACAATACGAAAGAATAAAAGAATAATTACACATGGCTTGCTTTGGTTGGTGGAGAGGAATAATTCTAACAAATTCTCAATAGATTTTGGTGACTCATTTCTAATTATTCTTCCACCTTCTCTTTTCCTTTTCTATATTTATTTTCTTCCCTAACAGTCAAGCTTGATTAAAGTAGATGTCAAAATTAAATAATGGTTGAAAACTAATACATTTTGTAGTTCGATCGTAGTGGAAATAGTGTTAAACTAAAAAAATAAACTAGGTAGAATAGTAACGATCGTAAATTGAAATAACCACAAACAAATAAAAACTTTGAAATCTTGCAGAAATGTCAATTGATAATCAATGCACGCTTATAAAATAATGTTTTGAAGACAATTATTTGTTCTACGTGGTCTGTAAATAGACTATGACTATCATCTCAACAATAATTCTTCAATTTTTTTTTATATATATATATAATAAAACAAATTTTATTCTTCCAAATAGACTCTTACCTTATTCGAAAAATTAAACCATGTTTTACATTTACCTTTCAATTTTTTTTATTATATATATATATCAGACACAGTAGTTTATCGCGACATATCACAAATAGACTGTGATATTTTGCTCTTAATGGTAAATATTTTTTAACAGTTTTGTCATTTAAAATAATTTTTCTAGTTTACTTATGAATATGATTTATGTTTAAAAAATTATATAATTATTATTTTGTAACATTATATAATTTATAATACATTACATAATAAACATTATATTTTTTCAAAAATGAATTGAGTTTCATATTGTATTTTTACATGTTTTTTTTATCTTTAATTAATATAATTATGTAGATGAAAACATAAAAATGTTGTTTTCAAAATTTCCAATATTTGAATCGTAGAATTCGAATATAGTTTTCATAAACATAATTCGAATTGTCTAACACGTATTTGTTGAATTAAGTGATCTAAAAACATAAAATATAATATAAATTATCTACCAAACAAACTTTTATATTTTTATTTCATCCATGCGAGCATCCAAATAAAATAATAATAATAATAATTTCAATAACTCAACTCAATTTGATTCCAAACGCATATACAAAACTTAAAAATCTTTTAGGATTTGAAATAATTTCTATCCAGATTCATGGTCAAACAAACCATAAATGTAGGGTTATTTTTTATGTCTCTCAAAATTGATGGTCAAACTTGGTTAAAGTAGATGTCAAAATTAGATAATGGTTGGAAACTGATACATTTTGTAGTTTAGTCATAGTGGAAATAGTGTTAAACTCAAAAAATAAATCAGATAGAATAGTAACAGTCGTAGATTAAAATAACTACAGACAAACAAAATCCTCGAGATCTTATAGAAATGTCAATTGGTAATCAATCCATGTTTATAAAATAAATGTTTTGAAGACAATTATTTGTTCTACGTAGTTTATAAATAGGCTATAACGATCGTCTCAACAATAATTCTTCAAATCGGTACGAGATGATTCAAATGATCAAACAAGTTATTTTTGTGTCTGTCAACATAACAATGCTCCAAAAAATTAAAATCAATACAAATTTGTAAGATACATTCACCATAATCCAATTTATTAGTAACTTCACAAATGCATGCATAGCTTGTCAAATGGAAGAAATCACAAGCTTGATTTTCATATGTTAAATTGGCAAATGAAACATCCAAATTGATGCTATCAAATGTAAATAATTTAACAATGAATATCGTCTACATATATTAAGTTAATTGTGATATTTCAATCCTATTTAAATGTTTTCACTTTGTTTCAAAACATTGTAATAATATCCAACAAATGTATTTCCATCCGTTATGTAGACAATAATATATAGTATGTGGTAGATTTAAACTTTTGACCTATTATTTGTTTGCAAATATCATGACTGTTTGTATTATGCTCAAGTTGACAAACTCATGTAATTCTAAAAATTGTTACGACGAGAAATAAAGAATAATGAAAAATGAATATTTTCATATTATCACAGTTAAGAGTGTTCAAAAATCGAGTTGAACAAACAAAACGAGTCAAATTAGGGCAAACCGACTAGTTTGGTTTAGCTTTATTTTTATTTTTATTATTATTATGTTTACCCTATTAAAAAATGAATTATTTATCAAATATGCAGTTAATTTCTTTTAAAAACTGAATAAACGGAACCGATGATTTAAATTATTTATTTAAAAAAAAAACTCTAATATTAAGCCCACAATCAAATAATTAAAAGCCCAAAAGCCCACAATCCAATCCCCCCGCTCCTTCAATATTTTATTCCTCTCCCTATCTTAACACTCCTAATCGTATTTATTTTTAAATTAGTCAGTAGAAAAGTAGATGAACTTTGAAATAACACTTCTAAAGTTTGATACTTAAAAGCTTTAATTCTAGTGGAGTTTGAGGTAGAAGACATGCAATATAGGATTTTGCATGTAATTTGTCTTTAAATTGTTTTGTTTTTCAAATGAGAAAAAACTATTGCTTCCTTAAGTTTTGAACTTTAATCTTCCACACAAAATCTATCTACTATCCTTTTACTAAAGTGAAATTCTCTTGTCTTTACTAACAAAATGGTCCCACCACCGTGTTCTTCAACTAGAGAATAGTGAGGATCTACCGTTGGTGGTAGCGATCGAGCTCGGAGAGGAAGATTGCGGTGGATTCTTCAAAGGTTGTATTTTCTAACTCTTTCTGCATGTTTATTCTTAGTGTTAATGTAATTAGAACATTATCGATCCATGCTTCTGATGTGCGTGTTGTTTATATTCCAACAATTTGTATAAGTATCTTTTTTAAACTATTTTTTTTTTTTTTTTTTTATGGGAGATTGAACTAAATTTAAAAATTATATTTTATTTTTTCAGATTTTCTAAAGAATTAGCATAATGAGAGAGGGAGGAAAGAGATAAAAGATATGAGAGGAATATTAAGAAATAGTTTTTTTTTGTTCCAACTCATCTTGCCACTTAAACATTTATTCAATACTTTTTTTTTTTTTTTTTCAAATTTGATGATTTTTTTTTTTTTAATCAGATAAACCTTTTAAACCTGCTTTTGAAAATGCATAGACTAAATTAACTAATTTAAAACACAAGGAACTAAATGCACATATTTCTAACATTTAGGGACAACAAATGTATTTTTCTTTTCCTTTTTTTTTTTCCCTCTCAAAAGTAATATAATAGTAATGCAAGGTCAACATATCTTATCCAAAAAAATGCAAGGTCGAAATAAAACCAAAATTAGGGGGCTAACTTTAATTGGGTGGAGTGGGACATTAAAGCTCACTCGCTTTTTGGGCTTCCAATTATAGTAGTTTGTATTTACAAGTATTATAACTTATAATTAATAACAATTTATATTATCAGCTCATCATCATTTCTTTTGGGGCTTCTAATTGTAAGACACACCCATCATCAGGGTTGGCAATGGGGTCGGGTAGGGCCGGGGCGCGCGGGGGGCATCCCCCGTCCCCGGCCCCGTAGGAAAAATTGTCTCCTATCCCCGCCCCCCGTCCCCGCCATTGCGGGGATTCCCCGTCGGGGAAACGGGGTCCCCGCGAGGCCCCATTCGTGGCAGACTTCAACAGAGGGGAGGGATGAGCGAGAGCGAGAGCACGAGCAGGAGCAAGAGCGAGAGCGATGCAAATAGCAAGAAGGGAGGGATGTTTTATTGCAGATTGTAGAGAGCGAAAGGGGACTGGGGAGGAGATAAAAAAATATATATATAAATTCGGGGTCGGAGTCGGGGCGGGGATACTATCCCCGAACGGGGCCCCGAATAAATTCCCCGGTTTGACCCCATCCACGGTCAAATCGGGAAATCCCCGCCCCGTCGGGTTTTTTTTGTCAATCCTACCCATCATCTATCATCATCAGTAACTAATGGCCTACACCCCAAATATAGACTACCATAACTCATAATAAAAATACTATGTACTACATATACAACTTATTATAATTATAGGCTGTAATAACTATAAACTATAATATCCATCGACTCTGATAACTAACCTGGTTACCCAACATCACTAAGGGGTCGTTTGGCCTACCAACTTATTTAGTTGGTATATACAACTCATCTCAATAGTAAATACTATTGAAGTTGCATATTCATCTAACAACTCAATTTTCATTTTTTTTAATATATATAATCTTTATATTTATTAAGGAACTTCACATTGTCCTCTATCTCTGTTTTTCATATTTATCAAGTAACTTCATTATATTTTATTAGTTTATTTTTTACAAATCGAATAATTCAAAATCTTACTACACGAGGTCCTAAACACCAATGTATTAACCTTCGTTTAATGGGATTGCCCAAAAGAACCCCAACCGTACGTTAAAAATGGAATCAAATAACAGGAAATAAGAAACCTCGTTGTCATTGCTAGATTGAGTGTCAGCTTTAGTTATGATTTGTGAAAGTGAGGACAAAGCAAAAGCCAATGCCCCAACCCAAAACAAAAAGGGCCTCATTGCTTCAATCTGCTGCATGCCGTTGTACAGACAATCTTACACCTCTGCCCCCACCTTCCAATCCTGACCCTCCATTTTTCTGCAGTCGTCGCCCAATCGGACGTCTCAGATTTCACCACTCACATGCAAATCTTCCATTACACTTTTCATCCTCCCCACCACCACTCACGGTCTAGTCAAACACGGAAACTTAAAAAGCATCCAACACCAATGCCATGTCACTGCGACTATGGTTTAGTTTCGTGAATAATACATTAATTATCATTTTATTTATCGATGATTTGATTTTTTATTTTATAATTATTGAACTCGAAAGTAAAGTTAAAAATTAGTTTTATCGATTTGAAATATGTTAGTAAGAACATAGATAATCTATGTAGGAGGGACATTATAATATTGATTAAAAAAAATAGAAATTCTAATTTAGACTAAATTTTTTTTGGTGAGACTTGTTTTAACCAAATTTACTAATAGACTTATTGAATTAAAGAAACGTTCGAGTTCTCTCACATTTACATTTGTTTTTTAAGTCTCTTTAATATTAAAAAGTGTTGACAAGATTATAGTTGATAGTTTGTTTTTTAAAAAACTTATAAATACTATTTTCACATTTAAAATTTTAATTCCATATTTTCAAGAACTAAATCAAATTTTGAAAATTAAGACATCTATTTAATCTATTTGCTTTTTGAAAATTATGTTTGTTTTCTTACCATTTGTCTTTCAGAGTTCTTACGGTTCCTAACTAAATACTTTAATTATAGGTCAAATTTCATTTTTTTAGGGTAATTGCAATTTGTAGCACTTTTAAAGTTATTAATTAAGTGTTAACAACATTTTTTAAGAACTGCAAATATAGCAAAATCTATCACTAATATAGTCAATCACTTATAAACCCCAAAAATTGGATCTAAATTCTACTATATCGACAACATTTTTTTTCGCATTGTACCATATCTACTAATACTCTGATTGCTTTTTTTGCAATTGTTTTTTAAAAGGATTTGTAAAAATAATATCAAGAAAATAGGGTGACAACAACCATAAATTTCAAAAAAAAAAAAAAAAGAAAACTAAAAACAAAATAATAATCCGACCAAACATAAATCTGCAGAAGTTTAGTTTTCGTACCTACCTCTAACTATTTTTTTTTCTCCTAAAAAAGGTAAACTTATATATTACACACAAAAACAAAATTTCAGCCTAAAGTTAAACAGCTAGACAAAGACTCGTATAACTAAAAAGAATCTCGAATAAAAATGGACAATCTTAAAACATTGTACCTGCTTAAAGTAAAACAAAAAGCAACCAAAATGATAAATTTAAACTTTATACAATTTATCTTTAAATTCCATTAAAAGAAATTATAAGAAAAATATTTTAGGGTTCATTGAAAAACAAACCTTTTTTAACAAATTTAAAAGACTATATTTAATTCTAAGATAATTATTTTAAATGGTAAAATTGTTGATAAAAAATTTAATATAATAAAACGTAGTTATCTATTTATAATAAATTGGAATAGATTTAATGACGTTTTGCTATATTATTAAACAAGTTAAATTCATTTGGAAACGGCCCTAAAAAAACATACCATATAGCTTAAGGAGGCAGAATATTATATATATATATCTTTTGCGAATATGACTCTGTATATGTTTATATATATAAATAACGAAACAAAAACCACACAAAAACAGGGGAGAAAAATAAGAGGAAGATTAAATATGGAGATGCAGAGCAGTGTACGAGAGAAGCTTCAATGGCGGATTCAGTCGTTAATCAGTTAGCATCCACACGAAGATGAAAAATCAGTGCAGCTCGCCATTAATTTACAGAAGAAAAACACTTCCACATCTCCGCTCAAACCAAACCGCGCCGATTGATGAAATTCTGTTTCCGTTAATTCGAAATCGGATTCGGCCCGCTCGGAACTTCATGCGCCGCAGATTCGAATCGACGGTCATACCTCCACCGTCTGCCGCCGGATTCCGATTCCGACTTCTGTTCCAGATTCGTTCTGCCGTTTGGAACTTCGAGAGCTGCGGATTCAAATCGACGATAGTCTCTTCGCCGCCTGCCGGTCGATTCCAACTCCAATCTCCGTTTCTGCGGCGGATTGTTCGAAATAGGCTTCGGTCCGCTCGGAGCTTGGAGAGCGAGAGATTCAAATCGACGATAGTCTCTCCGCCGCCTGCCGCTTGATTCCAACTCCAATCTCCGTTTCCGCGGCGGATTGTTCGAAATACGTTCTGGTTCGCTCGGAACTTCGAGAGCGGTGGATTCAAAACGAAGATCGTCTCTCCGCCTCCTGCCGCTGGATTCCAACTCCAATCTCTGTTTCCGCGGCAGATTGTTCGAATTCAGTCCGCTCGGAACCTGTAGAGCGGCAGATTCAAAACAACAATCATCTCTCCGCCACATGCCGCTCGATTCCGACTCCGACTTCTGTATCAGCGGCGGATTGTTCGAGGAACGTTGAATTAGACGCCCTTGCAGCTCGAAAGCAGCCATGGAAGGGCTGCCGAGGACGGCGCTTGTGAGAAAGAGGAAGAGAAGAAGAATTAGAGACGGATTTAGATGAGAATGAGATTGTCTAAGGAATTCAGAATTTGGCGAGCTTGAAATTGCTGTTGCGGCCATGCAAGTTGTGGAGAAGATTTAAGGATGAGAAGAAATTTGAAGGTTCAAATACCCATGAAAGAGAGAGAGAGAGAAAAGAGAAAAAGGCAAAGTGAAAAGCAGAGAAGATTTGAAATTCGATGCACATTTAATTTGTCTGAGAGAGAAAGAAAGAACCCAAAGCTAACTTGACGTGGGAAGTGAAATGTAAATTGAAAGGTGCTGATTTTTTTAAAAATTTTATTTATTACGGTCAAATAAAATAAAAGTTTTGAATTTTTTTAAAAAATACTTTTATTTTAAATAATAAAAATATTTTCATTCCTAAGATTTGAGTTTAACTTCCTTTTGGTTTTAGAATACGAAGAAATTAAAATAGTATTTGATAAATTTTAATTTAAATTATAAAAAACTAGCTATGATGTTTGGTAAATAATACTAAATTGATGTAATTTAGTTATATGAATCAAACTAGAGTTATTATTTTTATCGTTTTTTAAGTTAATTAATTAATTATTTATTTTAAATGTGTATGATTTAAATTCAAACTAATTAGTAAGTAATTTGATAAAAGTTAAAAAAAAAGTATATTTTTGGGAAAATGATTAAAAATTAATTCTTAAAAAAAATGAATTAATTAATATTTAAAAATAGATATAATATAATACATTAACAAGGATATTATTATAATATTTTTATTTAAATGGTTAAAGTTAGCAAATTTGTTAGATTTACTAACTTAAAAATTTGACCTTTAAATTTTTTTTTAAGGAAGGTCAAAGCACTTTAAAGGTGCTTTTAGATTTAGCTTCCTTAAATATGTTTCGCACGATATTTTTTCTTAAATCTAAAAGCACTTTGACCTTCCTTAATTTTTTTTTAAAAATAATTTATTTTTTTATTATTATTTTTGGAAAAAAAATCAATTTACTCCATAAAACATGGATGCTGTATCAATTTAAACTATGAACTTTCATAAATGTATCATTTAACACCCTCCTCCAGACTTAGTTAGAAAAATCTCGTTTGAAACATATAATTTTTTCAATTAAACTTCTAAATTATTATAGGTGAATCAATTTAAACAATTTATTACATTTACACTTGAAGACCATCCATGCATTCAATTCTTACACACATTAGACTTCTTCAAATGTCAAATTGATAAATTGACGACTATAATTTATGCACGGACAATTTTCAAATGAAATCTTAATTGATAGTCTAAATTGGTTCGCCTATGAAAGTTCAAGAGTTTAATTAATAAAATTATAAATCTCACATGATGTTTAACAAAAAAAAAAAAATTGATTTCAAGGTTTAAATGGATATAGTTATCAATTTTAAATTGACATAACCCATAGTTAAGAGTTTAAATTGATATTTTTCTTCTTCTTCTTTTTTTAAATATATAAAAAATCTAGTATTATTGTAGTATATATTTCATTCTTCTATCCATATTTTGACATGTCACTAAACGATAAATTAATTTATTTCATGGACCACATTATTCTAAAATTTTCTACACTATCGTGCTACTATAAATTTTTTGAGTAAATAAATCAAACATTGACTTCTTGATCGAGGGCATTCGAGCGGGAAAGCTAGAGATTATTAATTACCATTACTCCTCTCCATTGTTTGAGATCTTGAGTGGTCCTATTACATCCACTCCATTGTCTCTTTCGTCTTACAACATACATTTTTCGTCTACAAATGATTATATATGTGGTAAAAAAAAGTTAAAAAATATTTATTTTTTATACATGATATATGGTAAAATTCTTCTAGATTCATTTTTATTTATATATTTTTAGTGATTTATATCATATTTTTGTTAATTAGTGATTGTAGCCCAAGAAGTCTTTGTTGACGTGGGATTTGAGGTGTAGTTGAGTCAGTGGTCCTTCTGAGCATGGGATATGAGGCAAAAATGAGTCAGCTTTGCCTGCGTTGGTTTAGTATCATGTCCAACACACTTTGATTATCAAGTTAATACTTATGTCTTTGAAATTGTGTCAATCGAAATTGCATACTTACACGTGAGAAACGATCTCTTGTCATTTATAAAGAGTCATGGGGAAATGGTTATGTCGTACTATTTGTTTAAATTCACTTCACATGTAAATATCATTGATGACAAATATGTGGGAGGGTCGTACCTAGGTTCTTGAGAATGAGGAGTAATAGGAGATAGATAAGGAAAAGTTTCTTTTTCCCTCCTATATAACAATTTGGACAGACTATTACATGAGTACTTGAACTTTACCTGGAGACATAAAAGTGGATCAGGTTCGAGTAAATAGTCAAAATGATCTATAGTATTTGAACAAGGTTGGGTGTCTTATTCTGGTAACACTATTGGATGCGGCCTACTCTATAATTGTTATAAAGAGTTGTAAAGTGCTACAAACGAAGTAATCTTAATTCGTATACTGTTTAAGACTATTGGATTCATAACATGAAATCAGTCATTCTTACTTTATAACGTTGTTTACTGTTTAAGACTGACTGTTTTAAAGCGATGACCTAGGTAACTTGACCTCAATTCTAAGCTAACTATGAACTTCTGTTTATTCGGGATTATCCTTAGATTTGCATACGTGAGAGTTGGCTCAACAGCGACGACTCAATAAATTTCCATTTCAGGGGTAAGACCGGATAGATAGATAGCTGGGAACGTAGGGTGCATGAAGAAATTCACTCTTACCCGCTGTGAGGGATAGTAGAGAGGTTGTTCCCTTAAGTGTTGACTTCGGGTCTTGAACAAGAGGCCCCACCCTCTCATTGGCCCGAGAGGGACTCAGTTTGTTGATTGGATCATAAATCAATTGTTCATTAGAAGATTAACGAGACTTAAGGAACAAGAGGTAATTTCGAGGATAAAACAGAGATTTGACCCAATCGTTATTACGAACAACCTGTGAATAGTTAACTTACTAATCATGGTTATATTGAGTGGACATAATATATCTATAGTGAGGGGAGTTCAATTATGGGTTATAGTGGAGTGACCCATTAGTTAACAAATGGGGGTTAATTTAGTCTAATGAGTTTAGCCAATTAATCTCGATCGTTGGAGCCCATGATCTGTAGGTCTGTGAGGTTCTCCTACTAGCTCGTAAATAGATTAGCTTTAGAGTAGTGTGATAAGTTAATTTGAAACGTTCAAAATAGAATTAAAGGAATTAGTAATTGTATGAGATATAATTACACGTTTAATTTTAAGAATTAAACAAAATTAGAGAATTAATATTTAAATAATATTTAAATATATGAAGGTGGATTTGTGTAAAATTAATTTAATATTTGATATCAAATTAATTAGAATTATTCAAATTATTTAAATATTTATTTATTAATTTTATTAGAAAAATAATTTATAAAATTAATAATTTTTTATTTTTGAAATCCAATCGTTTTTCTAAAATCAAATTTGGATTTTGGAAATTGAAAAATAACACAATAGAAAAATGGTTTTTCCATTATCATCTTCAAGTAGCTCACCCATAACCCACCATCCTTAGGCTTCAATTACTCTAAGCATGAGTTGCATCTCATGCAATCATCTTCTTTGCATGATTGTCTGTAATATATTGAGAAGATTAGAGTGAATTTGAGGCATGCAATAAGTAGAATTTTTGCTAAAAAATTCGGGTTGAAGAGGGTGTTCTTCAAGTGGGATGCTCCTATGAGTTATACTCCAAGTTCCCTTGATTCAAACTTATTTCGAGTCACACAACTCAATCTAGAGAACTAAGAGAATAGTGGGGAAGATCTTGTGATGGTCTACAACGAGACTTGGAGATATTTGCAGCTAGAAATCGAGATTTCAAGAGTTTTACAAAGGTTGACTTGAAACTCATTCATTTCTGCAAGAGCATGCTTTAGTTTCTGCCAAAATTAATGAATTAGAGTACTTAATGATCCTTGTTGCTTCCGTTACTTGCTGATATAATCCAACATATATATTGAACAATCACCAATCGACAAACACACTATAAAACAACGTCAATAGACACAAACGAAACAAATCATGCAGGGTAAAGAGAAAAAAGTAACGAAGAGAAAAACTCTTGCATGGCCCGATGCACAAGCGATGCACCAAGAAATTGTAACATTGTCTCACATAGGAGAAAAAACAACGTCTAGATCCATAGCAAAAGACTTTGCCTCATCAATGAAGAAAAACAGGTTTACAGTGCCACCATTAAGCAAATTAATGATCTCTAAACAATCAAACTCCATTAGAAATTATGGATGTTTATTGTCACACCCTTCCTAGATTACCCTCTTAATCCAAAAAGAGATGTGAAGACAACAATTGTCAACCCTTTTATGATAACTATTCCCCAACCTTTTCCTGTGAACCTGTGTCATAATACCTGTTATACTTGATTAGCAGTTAATAACTCACTACAGCTTAACACACAATCTCAACAACGGTTCAATGTACATATGTTACTACTAATCATAATAGTAACTTCAGCATACATAAAAATCTCAGAAAAACTCAATCTATTTACAACAACTATTCAACATAAGTTCTACTCTGTTCCTATGACATGTACATGATAGACTCAAAGATCAACAAAATATGATGAACCACCTAAACTTCAAGTCCTCTATTATCCTTGAGCTGTGATTAACTGGTAGAACTATTAAGCCTCGAGGCGTCAACCGCTACATGGGAAGAGAAAACATTTAAAACCATGAGCTTAAAACACCCAGTGACCAACTACTTTAAGAAAAAATGCTTTAATATACTAACAAAAAAATAAACATGATTAACGAAAAGTATATACTATATCAATATTCAGGATTTGATAAAACCATAAATTGGAATCATAAACTCTCATATTATATAGAACCCCAAAATGGCATTCATCATCATTTTTTGTAAAACATCCCTACTCCACTGTCATATCTTGAGGGAGAGCACTTTTTCTCAATCCCCTATAGCCTTAGTTGAGAGAGAGCCCTTTTGCTCGATCTCCTCAACGTCGATAATATGGATCTTACTTGCACGTAGATACTGGAATAGGATTCAACCTACCTTACCATCCTTCGGTAGCAAGATCACATCATAACTGGGTACCTTACCATACCTTTGTACCATATATCTAGGAGTAGTTTTTGTTTGCAAGGCATAAAACATTTTAACTTTACATAAATCATAACCATAGAGCAACATATTTATGGTAAAATAGTTAGGTATTATGTGTTCAACATTAATTCCTTAACACTAAACATGCATTGAGAAAATCATGTTCAGGCTGACTATGTGTTGAAAAACTCTTTAGTAAAACACTTAGTAAATATTTGCAAACTAGTCACTCACTGTTTTTATGTATTTCCTCAAAAGGTTGTAGGCCTGCCCTATATGCAATTGTTCTGTGCAAAGAAATAGGAACCTTTAGTTAATTCCTTTAACTTCCTCGCAATATTATACGTCTAAACCTAGCTTAACGCATCATCAAACTCAACCTTGCTCAACTCATCCTTAACACTTAGGTAAACTTAACACTTCACAATACTTAGCCAAATTTTACCTTGTAACTAGGTTGATGGATGGCAGCACGCACACAGGTACTCACTGGCTCCAGGATGCGCCTACCTTGCCTATGCGATTGATGCTCACTGTCGCACTCCTCAACGCCTTAATCGTCGCATGCACATTGGCGAACACCTACCTACCAATGTATACCCTCTCTTATGCGTGCGCGTCCACGCACAACTTCAGTCAACCGGCTGCTTACTTATGCTTGGGTTGAGCTACATGCTTGTCCATCAAACAAAATTCCCAGATTTAATTTCCAACTTAAGTAACTTAATTTTTAGACGTTATCTTAGGAAGTTTCCTTCTAAGAATTTGTTCCTAAACATCTTAGCTATCTTACCTTAAAATTCCAGCCTCTGATTCCTCTAAAAAAACTTGTAATTCTCCTATCTTTACACCCTATCCCAAAAATTCAAGAGTCCTGAGCACTTGGAAAATTCTTCAACTTTCTGCTCAAAACCATAAGAATTTTCCTTTGGTAGCCTTAGCTCAACTTTAACACTAATCAAGCTTCAAGATGGCAGTAGCTCTCCCCCTTTAGTACAAGTGAATTTCCCAAACCAAGCTTTTCATTTCAAACTTCCTTTTATACTAGGGGTTGCACGATCATAGAGCTTTTTAAGGTGACATCTGGCGCATTAATGCTTGTTAAGGCCTCTAACTAGGCCACCGCTAACTGGGTGATTAAGTTAAGTACTTAAGACTTTCACCCACGCATAGGCTTGTGTCTATACAAGTCACCCTTATCGACCAATGCATACCCCAACCAGCGCTGCATACCCTCAGCTAACACATTATCACCCAGCGCAAACATTTGCTTGGTTTTAAGCGCTCGTGCTTAGACTTGTCGCCCATCAACACCTCCATTGACCTCTAAACATGCTTCAACGCTCGTTGCTCCGACATATAGCTCTTGAATAGTCATACACTTTACTTTTTGTTAGCTTAAACTCTCAAGTTTTTCTCTAAGTGGTGGCTGCCCTCATGTCCACCCAAGAGCACTCCTTTTTAACACTTGGAAAAATGTCCTCTTTTTAAGTATCATACACATATTCATCTTATACTCTACACACCAATTAACTAAAGTAGACATCATTAACTCGTAATTATGGAGGTTTAACATAATTAATTGGTAAAATAGGTTTAGGGGTTTACAATTTTCCTTCCCCTTAAAGAAATTTCGTCCTCGAAATTTGCTTCAAGCTTCATCATCTGAATAAGTGTGTATATTTACTTCTCATCTGCTTCTCAACCTTCCATGTGACTTCCTTTATTCCATGGTTTCTTCATAAAACTTTAACCAATGGAATGGTCTTATTTCTCGACACATGTTCCTTCCTGTCTAGAATCTGAATTGGTTCTTCTTCATATGATGAATTCTTCTTCAGCTATACTGGTTGTTCTTGGAGAATATGAGCCAGGTATGGTACCTCTTCAGCATAGATACATGAAAAACATCATGTATCTTGGACAATTCAGCAGGTAAGGCTAACCTATATGCCGTTTGTCCGACCCGTTTAACTATTTTATATGGTCCTATATATCTTGGGCTCAACTTGCCTTTCCTGCCCAATCCGAGTATTCTTTTCCAAGGTGATAATCTTAAAAGTACTCGATCACCAAACTCAAGCTCTCTTCTACGCTTATTTGCATACCTTTTCTGTATGTATCGAGATGTTCTCAAATTTTCTCTTATCATCTTAACATTACCTGAAGTCATCTGTATTAACTCTGGCCCTACTAACTTTCTCTCACCAACTTCATTCCACCAGACTGGAGTTGTACGTGGTCTTCCATACAAAGCTTGATACGGAGCCATATCGATGTTGGAATGATACTGTTATTGTAAGTGAACTCTACTAATGGCAAATGTATGTTCCAATTGACTTTAAACTGTAACACACATACCTTTAACATATCTTCTAATGTCTGAATCGTTCGATCTGATTGTCCATCTTGTTGGGATTGATATCCTAATTCTCCCAGAGTCTCGTAGTTTGTAAACTATACACATTGTTATGAATAAAATAATAGTTATTTTATTTTGCATTTACTCATATCCAATAAACAAAAATCCATGGTTATTGTATATAAATTTAAGCATGTATATGAGATATACAAGTGAATCATGCATTGAGTTATAACTTAAAAAGATCTATAGTATAAGGATTAAGGAGGGATACCTAATCCTGGTGACACTACGGATACGACCCACTTTGTAGAGGTTTATAAGTGTTGTGAACTACTACAGATGGTTGATCCTAACCATTCACGTAGAGACATGCGAGCGGGGGTGTCCTATATAAAGAGTTTGTATAAGACCGGACCACGAGATGATTCTCTTTATATAACGTCGTTGATACATGAGACTTACATCTTACCTAAACGACCATAGATGATACGACCTTAATCTTGAGTGTTTTGGGAACTCCTGTCTTTGAGGGTGGTCCTTTGATTAGTATGGGTGAAAGTGGCCAGATTGCCAACTCAACAAGCCTACCTTTTCGGGGATTTGTCTGATTTGGAATGTGGGAACTCAGTTACATAAGATGGAATTCACTCATTCCCTGAAGCAGGAGTAAGTAGATAGATTGCTCCCTTAATGGTTGATTTCAGGTCTTGAACATAGTGACTACAGCCTCTCTTTGGAAGAGAGGACTCAGTCATAGTAGGACTATGACTTATGTTCATTAGGGGGATCAGTGGTATTTAAAGAGTTAGATGTAACTACAGGGGTAAAAGAGTAAATTGGCCCAATTGTACTTACGAGCGATCTGTGAAGGGTTATCGCACTATTGATTGGTTGATATGG
Organism: Benincasa hispida; assembly: GCF_009727055.1. Classification (NCBI taxonomy): domain Eukaryota; kingdom Viridiplantae; phylum Streptophyta; class Magnoliopsida; order Cucurbitales; family Cucurbitaceae; genus Benincasa; species Benincasa hispida. The sequence continues at coordinate 1,667,737 of NC_052353.1, forward strand.
ATACAAAATATATCTGTAATAAAGAGAGTGCAGCTGTCGGTCTTTAGTAGAGTGCCCGACAGTTAACAGATGGTGGATCCCGTGACTAAAGATTTTAGTCAGTTATTCACGTATGGTTGACGATTCAAGCTACAGGTTCATAAGGTCCCATTGGTAGCTCAATGGATTCAAGTTGAGAATCAGTTCTTGGTGTTGATTTGAAATGTTCAAATTGACAAGAGGAAATTCAATTATATATGATATAGGTGTGATGTATGAGATACATCAAGTGAGGATTAATGTAAATATGATTTACATTAAGTGCCATAAAATAGAAAAATAACTATGGTTTGTATGTTTCATGAGATGAAATATTAAAACTATAGGTTATAAATATAATATGGTAAGTTGGTTATCATATTTATTTATAATATGTAGTATTTGATGATTCTGTAATGTTATTTCTAATGAGCCTATTTATAGTGATGTTTTAGAAGGAAATTTTGGAGATTTACTTGTTAGTGACAAAGGCAAGGAAATTGTTTCAAGTAAGCAAGAGGTGAGCTTAATCGAAAAGAACGAAGTTGGTTCTTCATCCATGCCTAAAGAGTAGAGGTATGCTCCTTCCCATCCCAAAGAATTAATTCTTGGTGATCCCGAACAAGATGTGAAAACTTGTTTCTCTTAATATATTTAATAATCTTGCTTTTGTTTCTCAAATTGAACCAAAAATTTTAAAGATGCCGAAAATGATGAATTTTGGATTTTAGCTATGCAAGAAGAATTAAATCAATTTGAAAGGAATAAAGTTTTGAAGTTAGTCCCTAGGCCTCTCCATTCTTCTATAATTGGAACTAAATGGGTCTTTAGAAATAAAATGGATGAAAATGGAAATATCATTAGAAATAAAGCTAGGCTTGTAGCTCAAGGTTATGTCAAGAAGAAGGAATAGATTATGAAGAAACTTTTGCACCCATTGCTAGATTAGAAGCTATTAGAATGTTGCTTGCTTTTGCTTCTTATAAGAATTTTATTTTGTATCAAATGGATGTGAAAAGTGCATTTTTAAATGGTCATATCATGGAGGAAGTTTATGTAGAACAACCTCCGGGGTTTGAAAGTTTTGATTTTCCTAATCATGTCTATAAATTGAAAAAGGCTCTTTATGGCTTAAAACAAACTCCAAGAGCTTGGTATGATAGACTTAGTAATTTCTTGCTTGAGAATAGATTTAAAATGAGTAAAAGTGGTACTACTTTTTTTATTAAGACTAAAGAAAATGATATGCTTTTAGTACAAATATATGTGGATGATATTATTTTTTGTTCTACTAATCCATCTTTGTATGAAGAATTTTCTAAGTGTATGCATAGTGAATTTGAGATGAGTATGATGGGAGAACTTAGCATCTTCCTTAGACTCCAAATCAAACAACTCAAGGATGGTATTTCATAAGTCAAGAAAATACACAAGGGATTTGCTCAAAAGGTTCAAATTCAATAAGGTAAAATTGCAAAAACTCCTATGAGCACATCCACTAAGCTTGACAGGGATGAAAAAGGTAAGTGTGTGGATATAAAAACTTATAGAGGTATGATTGGATCTTTACTTTATTTAACCGCTAGTAAACCCGATATTATGTTTAGTGTATGTCTTTGTGCTAGATTTCAATATTGTCCTAAGGAATCACATTTACATGTCGTTAAAAGAATTTTTAAATATTTGCTTGGTACTATTGATTTAGGTTTATGGTATCCTAGAAATGTTGAATTTAATTTGGTAGGATATTTCGATGCCAATTTTGCGGGTAGTTTACTTGACCGTAAGAGTACTAGTAGGACTTGTCAATTTCTTGGTAGTTCCTTAGTTTCTTAGTTTAGTAAAAAGCAAAATTCGGTTGCCTTATCCACTACCGAAGCGGAATATATTGCAGTTGCTAGTTGTTGTGCTCAAATTCTTTGGATGAAACAAACTCATTGTGATTTTGGATTAAAGTTTGATAATGTGCCTATATTTTGTGATAATACTAGTGCTATTAATTTGACTAAAAATTCTATACATCATTCTAGGACTAAGCATATTGATATTAGGCATCACTTTATTAAAGAGCATGTGCAAAATGATAATATTACTCTTGAATTTGTAGGCTCTAATAATCAATTAGCGGATATTTTTACCAAGCATTTGAATGAAGAAAACTTTTGCAAAAATAGGCTTGAGCTCGGTATTATTCGTTGTGATGCCTTTTGATTTTATAATTTTACTTGTTTAATCTTTTAGAAGGCATTTTGATAGGGGGAGATATGGAAAGCATGTTTAATATTCTTAGGGGAGTTGTGCTAAATTTATGTTCATGTTTTTAAGGGAAACATTTATGTAGTCTAAATTTTCTCTTAATTATTCTTTTTTGATGATTCCAAAGGGGAGAAGTTTAAGAAAAATATGTTATAAATTTGTTATGATTTTGATTGTATTAATTAGGGGGGAATTTATTTTTTTTGAGTGAATTTCAAGAATGATCTTTATGGTGATATGTTGAATTTTATTATTGTGCTACATATGGTTTACATGTATTTCAAGCTATTTTTCTTGAATGGTTTGTCATCATAAAAAAAGGGGAGATTGTTGGCTTTTTGGCCTTAATCTCAAATTAATTAATTTTAATTAATTAATTAATCAATGTTTTGATGATAAACAAACTCAATTTTTAATTACTGAAAATCTTAGTGTTTTAATATGTCCATAGCGTAGAGCTCAGAACAACGATTCCAACACCTCTTGAATCACTCAAATCGGAGCTAAAACGAAGACAATATGACCGAAATAAGTCTATAGAGAAATACCGTGGTAGATGATGTGACATAAGCAGACCATTTGCATGTAGACATGTGTCAGCATATTGGTTGAATGGTGGATCATTAACAGATTAACATATGATGGACTTTTGATTTTTGGATTGATTTAAAATAAAAAAATTGAAATTAAAAATAAATTTAATATTATTTTATGTTTGTGTCTAACGGCTAATTTTTTTACACATGGTATGTTTTTTATTTTTAGATTTAATTTAAAAAATAAATGAATTAAAATGAAAATGAATTTAATATTATTTTATGTTTGTGTCTAATGGCTAGTTTTTGATACATGGTATGCTTTTTTATTTTTTGGATTAATTTTAAAAAGAAAATGAATTTCAAAAGAAAAGGAATTTAATATTATATTTTGTTTGTATCTAACTACTAGTTTAGTTTAAAATCTCCACCATCGATTTTCTTTTCCAAAATCCAATGGTCCAAATTAATTATGGTTTCTAAAAATTTTTCCATCTTTATATAAACCATCTTCCTCTCCAAATTTTAAACCAACAAATTTTATATTTCATAATCCTCCAAAACTCAAAAGTTCCATTGTTGCTCTCTCTAAATTCCTAATTTTTTTTCTTTTCATCTTTTTATTGAGAGAGTGTTATTGTATTATGAGGATAAACTTGTTGAGTGCTTAAACTTGGAAATCCACTCTAGTGAGAGTTGTATTGTGTTCTTAAAAAATTTCAACATTTGTAACGGTTTGATCCTAAACCATGGAAAGGATCGGGTTTTCTCAGGTTTTATTCAAATTCCCAAGAGGCGCTTGGGGAGTGGAGTAGGTCGAGTTTGACCGAACCACTATAAAAATTACGATGTCTTATTCTCTAACTCTTTCCATTTTATTTTTACAATTAATTTAAGCAATTTATTGTATGTTTTAGTTTGTTCTTATTTATTTGCTAAAATTTGATAGAATTAAATTATCACATTTTTGTCATTTTATTTGTTGAATAAATTGATTTTTTCTGGATAGCTTTCCCATGACTCGTTACCTTGCTCTCCAGGAAGTTGGTTATACTCCTGGATTCCTTTATGAAATCCCTAAGAAAAGCCTCCACGGATGGTTTCTTTTCAGAAAAACTTGGAGGTGCCTGCAAAACATTCTTATTATTAGCGTAAGAAAAATTTTCGTAATTTCGCAAACCTGGGTGATAATGAGTAGGTAGGTTTATCTGATAGGTATTTTGATGGGTTCCTTGAAAGTGATAAGTAACACTTTGCCTGCTCAGAGTTAGGTACCTCTCATGAAGTGAGTGCATTACAAGCTGTCATCGATGTAATGGACGGTTGGGTACCTGTAGACAAGAGATTAATGGAGTTAGATAAAGTGGCCATTTGCGCCTTTAAAGCATTTACCTCGTCGAGTTCATAGACACCAACCGCTCTAGATGGAGACCGTTCTGAGGGCCAATCATAACTCGTGGCAGCCATATCTTCCAATAGTGCCCTAGCAGCATCAACATTTTTTGCAAAGATTTAGCCGCCTGCAGCAGCATCCAAGATGGATTTCATTGTACTGGTCAACCCATTGTAGAACAACTGGATCTGTAACCAATCAGGATACTGTTGGATGGACACCATCACGTAGTGGAAGAAATCAGGATCTATAAGCATTCTAATTCATTAATTTTGGTTGAAAAGAAACATGTTAAAAACAGAGTATAATGGGTTTCATGAACATACCTTGGCCAAACCAACAAAATCTCCATTTCCAGATGCAAAATCCTCCGAATCCTTATGTAGACCACCACAAGATCTTCCCTACTATCCTCTTGGTGCTCTAGATTGAGTTGTAGGACTCAAAATAAGCTAGAATCAAAGGGAGTATGAAGAAAACTCACTGAACATAACTCATTGAAGAACACCTTCTTCATCCGAATTTTTCAAAAAAAGTTCAGATGCAGCTCGTGCTTGGAGTAACGCTGGCAGGCTCAAAACCGGGCCAAAAAATAGTAGCTAAGTGATTGCCCCCTCCTGGTCCTGAGTCACCCTTCTTGATCCCGCCCCCTTCCCAATCTCAACTGGGGGCCTAGTCCTCCTCATCTTTTTACTTGCCCTGGCCTACTCGTTGCGCGATGGCTCTTCCTCACTGCATGAGCACATAAGCCTCAGCGCATCCCTGGCACACGTGTGCTAGGCTCAGCGCCTTGCGTTGCGCAAGAAAACAGAAGAATTCATTCCCCACAAGTTTGTCAAACATCTGATCAATGAACGGGAGTGGGAAATGGTCTTTTTTAGTGGCCAAATTCAACTTGCGATAATCCACACAAATTCTCCACCCCGGCTGCTGGAGTTTCCATGATTGAATTGGAGGGTGTGGTGTATGAATTTATAGCAGGAGGAAGGGATCATCCTGAAGCAAAGGAAATTTATGCTAAACTTAATGATATGTTAGAATATATAAGAATTGAAGGTATCACTGCCGCATCCATCGCTCCATCGCATCTATCGCTACTTACCATCGCATGGCACTGCTGCATCCATCGCGTTTGTATAGGACACCCCCGCTCCACGTCTCCACATGAATAAATACTAATATCATCATGTAGAGCTCTTCAAGATGAAGCCATCAAAATGATAATATCCCATTTCCTAAAACCACTTAGAGCTTTCTCCATCCATTGGAAGATTCCCATGCCTTTCGAACCAATCCGAATGCGCTCATGGAACTCTTCGTTAAGAGATCCTTCAGAGGGAGCAAATAGCTCATATGTTTTGTCGTGTAAGACTTGGAATGATTTATGTATAGAGCTCTTCTACACGGGATCTTGATGTCCTATCTTATAATTTTAAAGTTCCATGGTTTTCTGGGATAGCTTGCATCTATGTTTTACATTCCACTGAAGGAACAAGAATAATATCCCAAAAGAAACTTCCCCGCCTCCAACATTTAATAAGAGAATTAAGGAGAGGGCCTCTAATTCAGGAGTTTTCGTGTTTCTACCTCTTATGCATATTCTCATTGCGTTGTCTGTTAGTTAGGAGTAGGAGTAGGATTAACTTAGCAACCCCTCCAACATTCTTTTATTTAAACCGCCGCAGAGGACAGTCAGTAGATATCAGTCTAATATAAGATTTGATCACTATCAAATAGACACAAAAATATATCTGTAGATATTTTAGTTGCTTTAATTTATATTTCGTATTGAAATTATTGGCAACATGGCGAAGACAATATCGATGGTACGCTCTAGATTCACTCCAACCAATTTCCTCATTATTAATTGCAGTAAGAATGCCCTAGCTAGAGATGCTAAAGTCTCTTCCTCATCACTCATCAATCCGATAACAAAAGATACACATTATATAACTCCTTAGAGCTTTCACACATAGTATAAACATATCAACTCAGAATCCTAAATCAAAATTGAAAGAACGTTTAGATAAAAGGAGAAGGTGGGTTCCAAGTAAGCTACTTGAAGATGACTTGAAAAAACCCATTTTTTCAAGTTTTTGTGATTTTTCAATTTCCAAAAATCCATTTTGATTTTAAAATCATATTTTATTTCTAAAATCAAAATTTATTAATTTTAAAAATTAATTTCAAAAATTAATTTCCTAATAAAATTAATAAAATAATTAATTTAAATAATTAGATAATTATAATTAATTTAATATCTAATATTAAATTATTATTTTTTTACAAAAATTCGTCTTCATATATTTAAATCATATTTAAATATATTTTCTTCAATTACGTTTGATTCTAATTTGAACGTTTCAAATTAACTTATCACGCTACTCTAGAGTTATCCATTTTCTTGCTAGTAGGGGGACCTCATGGACTTACAGATCATGAGCTCCAACGATTCGAGATTAATCAGCTAAACTCATTAGACCGATCTAACCCCCATTCGTTAACTAATGGGTCACTTCACTAAAGCCCATAGTTAAACTCCCCTCACTGTAGATATATTATGTCCACTCGATATAACCATGATTAGTAAGTTAACCCTTCACAGGTTGTTCGCAATAACGACTAGGTCAAATATCTGTTTTATCCTCGAAATTACTTCTTGTTCCGAAAATCCCCACTGATTCCCCAATGAACAATTTTATTGTGATCCAATCACAAAACTGAGTCCCTCTCATGCCAAATGCAAGGCGGGATCCCTTGTTCAAGCCCCAGAATCAGCACTTAAGGGAACAACCTCTCTACCATCCTTAAAGCGGGTAGGAGTGAATTCCCTCTTGCACCCTATGTCCCCAGCTATCTATCCAGTCTTATCCCTGAAATGGTAGTCATATTGGGCCGACGCTGTTGAGCCATCCCTCACCTATGCAAATCTAAGGGCAATCTCGAATAAACAGGAGTTCATAGTTAGCTCAGAATTAAGGTCAAGTTACCTAGGTCATCGCTTTGAAATAGTCAGTGTTAAACAGTAAACAACGTTATAAAGTAAGAGTGACTCATTTCGTGGTTCGATCTTGTACAAACTCTTTTGCACAAGGACATCCCCATTCCTCATGTCCAACATGAACGAATTAGGATCACTTCATTTGTAGCACTTTACAACTCCTTGTAACAACTACAGAGCAGGCCATATCCAATAGTGTTACCAGAATAAGGTACCCAACCTTATCCATGTACTATAGATCATTTTGACTATTTACTCGAACCTAATCCACCTTTATGTCTCCACATAAAGTTCAAGTACTCATCTAATAGTCAAGGGACTTTTAGGTTTATTGGACTTCTATTTAAGCAATAGATTTATTCAATAACACCTTTATTGAATTTTCAGAATAAGCTCCATTATTTACATACCACGAGTTTTAGGACATAAAACCCAACAGATACCCAGGTTGAGCAGCGTTGCAATGCCTCGGGTTCATGAAGAACAACAATAGTAGCTTTAAATTTGAAGGTAATAAAAGAAATTTTTAGATGCTTTTCAATGAGCAGCGTTGCAATGCCTCGGGTTCATGAAGAACAACACTGCAACGCTATCTGGGCAGTGTCGCTACGCTACCCGGTAGTCGCATCTTCTCCAGTTTTTCCAATTGAGCTTGCTTGCTTCAATCTTCAATTACAACTTATTTTCAACTATATTGACTCCAATAAAATTACAGACCCTTAAACATACATTAAGGCCCATTAACCAAGAGCTAATTACAAATTTAACAATTGAATTAAAGAGAATTCTAATGCAAAAATTGATTTAAATCCCATATCAGTCAACAAACATACATTGTTAGAAATTCACCAACTAAACTCAAATTAACATTAATTGAGTGCTTAAATCATTCTCTGATACAAATTGATAGAGTAAAGATGCAATATGCAGAAACTAACAGAATCATTGATCATTCTAACTACACTTAATTTTATTACAAAACATGCTTAAAAATATTTTTTTAAAAATACAATGGTTTCAAGTATGTATACCTTTGTAGAATCTCTCTTGATCCTTGCTAAAGTCCACAAAATTATTCTCCAGATCCTTAGTAGACCACCAAGAGGAGCTTCTTTACTATTCTCAACCTTGGAATGAGTGGTGGAAACTCAAATTTGAGAGGGACTAAGAGGGTTTTAGAAAGTTTGAAATGCAAAAACAATTTCTGCTTGAAAATCTCATAAAACTGGATACATGAGCTTCAAATTTCTAAAAGATAAAGTATTTAACAAGTTTAAACAGACAAGCACTCAAACATTCAACTAATTGACACTTCAATTAGCACTAAGTGAGTGGACACAAAAATGTGGAAAAATCTACTAAAACCTCAATGTTGGATTTTTCCACTCAACTCAATTTTAATTTAAATTTAATTCTATTTTTTCAACTTAATTAAATTAAATTAAAATTTAATATCTGCAATTAAATTTCCTAAATTGAAATTGATTTAATTTAAATAATTCATTAAACAAATTTAATTAATTAATTAATAATTTAATGTCAAATATTAAATTAATAAAATACATAATTTAAATATGAATCCCTATCCATGTAATTATTATTTTAAATCAATATTTAAAAATTTAAAAATTCTCCAACTACGTTTAATTTTGATAAATTTAAACGTTAATTGTATACAATATAATTATCCAAAACCTAAAATTGAAATCGAACATTTCAAATTCGAAACCCTAATTTCGAATTTCAACATTTCAAATTTGCTCAATTTTCTAAACCAAGGTTTAATGTTTTACGAACTAATAGAAGGACTATATGGACCTAGAAATCTTGAGCTCCAACGATTTGAGATTAATTGATTAAACTCTTTAACCCAATTCAATCAATATTCGTTAACCACCGAGACATACCACTATAGCTTAATGGTTTCACTCTCCTCACTTTAGATATATTTCTATCCGCTTGATTTAACCATGATTAATAAGTCGATCATTCACAGGTCATTCGTATTGAGGGCTAGGTCAAAATTATTGTTTTATCCCTGTAAATACATATTGCTCCTTAAGCTCCCGTGATTCTTCACTGAACAATTGGTTTATAGTTCAACTAATAAACGTTGTCCCTTTCAGCCATGAGAGGGCGGGGCCCCATCATTCAAGACTGGGAATCAGTTCCTAACAACCTATCTACTAACCCTAAAATAGGTAAGAGTGAGTTTCATTTTGCAGGACTATGTCCCTATCTATCTATCTGGTCTTATTCCCAAAATGGGAGGCTTGTTAAGCAGTGCTATTGAATACTCTCACCTATGCAAATCAAAGGATAATCCCAAATAAACAGGAGTTCATAGTTAGCTCAGGATTAAGATCGAGTTACCCTAGGTCATCGAATTGAAATAATCAGTTTTAACAGTAAATAGTCGTTATAAAGAAAAGTGACTATTTCATGGTCTGGTCTTATGCAAAAACTCTTTTGCATAGGATGTCCCTACTCGCATGACTCCACATGAACGATTTCATGATCACGTCGTTTGTATCAATATACAAAGTAGGTCGCATCCACAGTGTCCTTAAGACTAGGTGCCTAATCTCATCCATATACTTATAGATCTTTTTGGCTATATACTATAACTTGATCATCTTTTATGTCTCTACATAGAGTTACAGTATTCATACTATAGCCATGGATTCGTTTATTGGATTTTATAACACAATGCAATTTCAACAACACTTTTATTAAATAAATGCTTCAACAATACTTTTATTGATAAACATAATATGTTTCCATGATTACGAACTACGAGTTTTAGGACATTCCCAACATGCATTGATAGCAGACATTTTTGCCCTCATAACTGGTGGAGTTAGCATGCAATTAGTGGAAGCAATCAGGATTTTAAGCACTATCATTCCATCAATTTTAGCAATTAAGCAAGCATGTTCAAGAATAAGAAAAATATGGTTTATGAGATTACCTTTGAAGAACACTTCAAATCCACAATTTCAACTTGAATTTTCACTCAAAATGTTGGTAGACCACCACTTGATCTTCTCTACTATCCTTTAGGACCTTAGGTTGGGTGGTGGAACCCAAACTGAGAATAGATTGAAGGAAAATGGAGAGGATGTTCTTGGTGTTTTGAAGAACAAAAGAAAACCCTTTTTCTTTTATTTTTTTCTTTTTTTTTCAAAACCAATTGCACAAATGAATTTCATAGCCAAATCTCTCTCTTTTAGTAAAAAAAATGGCATGCAAATCGAATTGAATGAATTAATGACATCAAGCACCTTGAGATTAAGTGGAATTCTAGGTGTTTTATGTTGGAAAAATCCACTCAAGGTATTTTCCAATTAAAATGATTTTCAAAAAATCATTTTTTTTTTCAAATTTTATTACTTAAAACTGAATTCAAAATTCAATTTTCAATGAAATTAAACTTTTCCAAAATTTAATTAAAACAAAAAAAATGAATTTATTATTTGAATTTTCATAAAATTCAATTTTTTAATTTTTAAATAAAATTAATTCAAACAATAAAATTAATTTAAATAAATAATTAAAATAATTTAATATCCAATATTAAATTATTAAAACACCAATTCCACTATTATGAATTTCTATTCATGTAATTAATATTTAAATCAAATTTTATCCAATTCTCTAATTTCGTTTAATTCAATAATTAAATGTATAATTATATCGTATATAACTATAGATTCCCATAATTTGAATTTGAACGTTTCAAATTTACTCATCACGCTATTCTAAAGTTGAATCCATTTGTGAGCTAGTAGAGGGACCTAATGGACCTATAGATCATGGGCTCCAACAACCCGAGATTAATCGGCCAAACTCTTTACCTAATTAACCAACATTCGTTAACTACCAACTCACTCCACTAATGCCCAATAATTGCACTTCCCTATCTGTAGATATATTTCTGTCCACTCAATATAACCATAATCAGTAAATTAACCCTTCATAGGTTGTTCGTAATAATGGTTGGGTTAAAAGTTGTTTTACCCTCGAGATTACTTCTTGTTCCTTAAGTCCCACTGATCTTATAATGAACAATTTATTTGTGATCCAATCACCAAACCGAGTATTTCTCAGGTTAATGAGAGGGTGGGGCCCCTTGTTCAAGACCTGAAATCAGTACTTAAGAGAACAATCTCTTTACTATCTCTAAAAGCGGGTAGGAGTGAATTCCATCTTACACCCTATGTTCCTAACTATCTACCCGGTCTTACCCCTGAAATGGAAGGCTTATTAATCCGGCGCTATTGAGCCAACTCTCACCCATGAAAATCTAAGGATAATCCCGAATAAACATGAGTTCATAGTTAGCTCAGGATTAAGGTCAAGTTACATAATTCATCGCTTTGAAATGGTCAGTCTTAAACAACAAACAATGTTATAAAGTAAGAATGTCTTAATTTATAGTCATAAAAGGCAGTAATGGATAAGACTATTCTAATAGACTTGACCATAGCAACCAGAGAGAGGGTTTTTTCGTAGTCTACCCCCTCTCTTTGGGTAAACCCTTTTGCCTCGAGTCTAGCTTTGTAGGTCTATTAGCCATAGAAGTCATAGGAGTCCATATCTCCCTTCTCAGTCCACTCTTAAAACGTTTACATCTGTCTTTTTCCTCACCTATGATCATAGTAGCATATTTAGATAGCTTTGTATATTTCTGTTCATTTTCAGCAACTGTCATGTTCCCCTGAACAAGTCTCAAGAACTTGTTCCTCTTCGTCTCACCAAAGGAAGTGGGATAATAATTTTCTTAAAAAATTCTCTTGAACTCATCCTAGGTCATCACCTTTGACCTATTTCTTCCAGAGTCTATCACTTTTTACCACCGTTCTGCTCTTTTCTGTAATAGAAATACAACTAACTTGACCTTACAATCCTCAAGACATTAATAAACTGAAACCATTTTTCCATTTGAATTAACTATGCTTCTACATCTGTTGGGTCAGTCATACCCTCAAATGTAGTGGCACCTAGTGCCTTTGTCCTCTTTATGTCATACTTCTTCTCTGGATCTGTCTGTATAGACCCCACACCGGCTGTTTGAGCAATCCTGTAAAAAACCCTATCATCAAGATTAAGGTCAGCTTTATCCTGGGGGGTACTGGACACTCTATCAGATGCAACATCTCTTGCTTCTAATTCTCTAGTAGGGTCTCGATCCCCGTCAGCCATCCACCGAGTCAGTCTGTCACTTCTTCGAGGCATGTTTCCTATAACATTCACATTTTTAGGTTCATAACAACATTTACATACCACTAGTCTAATGCATATCCCTATTTTCCAAAATCTTATGCTCTGATACCAACTTGTCACACCCTTTCCCAAATTATCCTCTTAATCCAAAAAGAGACGTGAAGACAACAGTTGCCAACCCTTTTACGACAACCATTGCCTAATCTTTTCCTGTGAACATGTGTTCATAATACTTGCTATTCCTGAATAGTAGTTAATAACTCACCACAACTTAACACACAATCTCAGCAACGGTCCAATGTACATACATTACTACTAATTAGAATATTAAATTCAACATACATAACAATCTCAGAAAAACCCAGTTTATTTGCAACAACTATTTGACATAAGTTTTACCCTATTCCCGTGAAATGTACATGACAGACTCAAAAATCAACAAAATATGATAAACAATGTAAACTTCAAGTCCTCTATGATCCTCAAGTAGTGACTGGCTGGTAGAATTGCTAAGCCTTGGGGCGACGACTGCTACCTGGGAAGAGAAAACATTTAAAATAATGAGCTTAAAACACCCAGTGAATGACTACTTTAAGAAAAGCATGCTTTAATAAACTAACGAAAACATAAACATGCTCTACATAAAACATACACTATCTCGATATTCAGGAATTAAGAAAACCATAAACTGGAATCATAAACTCTCATATTATATAGAACCCTAAAATGCCATTCATCATCATTTTTTGTAAAACATCCCTACTCCAGTGTCATATCTTAAGGGAGAGCTCTTTTGCTCAATCCTCTATAGCCTTAGTTTAGAGAGAGTCATTTTGCTTGATCTCCTCAACATCGATAACATGGACCTTACGTGCACGTAGATACTAGAGTCGGATCTGGCCGACCTTACCATACCTTTGGTAGCAAGATCACATCATAACTGGGTACCTTACCATACCTTCGGTACCATATATCTAAGTCACACCCCGCCCCAGACCACCCTCTTAGCCTAGGAAAGGGTGTGACTGACAGCAGTTATCAACCCTTTTGTTGACACTTACTGCCTACTAACTGTTGCGGAATAACTCAGATACAGCAGAATGTTTTTAGGCCAAAAATTTATTAACTCAGAAATATAGCAATAGATTAAGAAGTCTAATACAACAATATAGATTCATAAGTCTCCAAAGACCCAAAACCTAGTACTTAATATGAACACAACGTAACAATTGATGTACAAATAGTTTACAATACACCTTCTAACCAGTCGAGTCTACATATCTTTATCAATTTAAGTGGAGAGCAGATGCAGAGAGCTTATTTTCTGAGGATTTGACCGGCTAACCTGTGGGGGGGGGGGGGAAGGGAAAACATTTAAAAACGGGTGGGTGAGCTTGCGCCCCGGAGAGTGACTTAAGAAAAGATAATTTTTTCTCATGCAAAAATCTCAAAGAAGGTTTAACTTGAAATGTAAGCTTTCTATGGTACTTGTTGAACTTTGTTCGCACACACGATTCAAAAGGTATAACTATCTGATGTATTTCATAAGCATAATAATACATATATTAAGTATAGTATATAGGCACACTCATAAAGCAATAAAAACCTAGGCTTTACAGCTTCGTCTTGTGACCATATGACCCTAAACGCTCCCACGTAGCATCCAACCGAACCGATATATTAATCTTCATAACAGTCCAAAGCAGACCATAGCCTTGATTCTGGTCAACTCCAATAATACGACATACACGGTCATGGAAGGATACAGAATACAGGTAAAGTACCTTTCACAAAT